>NC_057814.1:503274999-503574999 GCF_018294505.1 Triticum aestivum
GGTCCGTTTCGTCCGTTTTGCGGTACGCCACACCCCTCCCAATCAATAGGACCCCCGTTTCGACCGTAGGAGGTCCGTTTCCTCCGTTTTGCGGTACGCCACACTCCTCCCGATCAACAGGACCCCCGTTTCGACCGTAGCAGGTCTGTTTCCTCCGTTTTGCGGTACGCCACACCCCTCCCCATGAACACGACGCATTCCATTGCCTCCCCATGAACACGACACATTCCGTTGCCTCCCCATGAACACGACGACGACGATGTTTCTCCGTTCCGGCCCAGCCATGTACACGAGCCCTCGCCGTACGTATGCACGAGTAGGCGTTCGAGACCCTGCCCGTATGTACGTAAGTGGCCGTATTTTCTTTCTTGCACCCTGGCCGCTGTACGTACGTGTACATGCTACGTGCGCGCCTCTACTACGACACGTACGCGCCACTACTACGACACGTGCGCGCCTCTACATCGACCAGTATATATGTACGTACACGTTCGCGACCAGAATGACAACGCTACATACGCTTCGACCAGGTGGGTCCCGACTGTCAGGCATTTCCTTGCCTGCGAAGATGTAGCTGGTGGGTCCCAGCAGTCAGGGGGCGAATCGTTTTGGGTTTTTTTTGCCCGGACGCACTTCCTTGCATGCGAAGACGTAGCTGGTGGGTCCCAGCAGTCAGGGGGGCGAATCGTTTTTTTTTGCCCGGACGCACTTCCTTGCATGCGAAGGTGTAGCTGGTGGGTCCCAGCAGTCAGGGGGGAAACGTTTTTTTCGCGAAATACGGTGGCCCATTCGGTGGGTCCCTGCTGTCGGGTGGAGGAATCATTATTTTCCGCGTAATAAGGAGGCACTTCCTTGCTGCCGCCGTGGACCCAGCTGTCAGCCTCTCCACGTACAGTCCACGTCCGATGGAAGTCGTTCCTTGACCACCTGACCACGCCGCGCCGAGAGCACCAGGGCGGTGGACGACGGCGAGGCCTAGGAAGGGGACGGCGCGGAGCCGGTGAAGACACGGCAGTGGATGCCCACGCGAAGAGGAGTATGAGGGTTCACTCGTTCGGCTGCGGTGTGCTGCCATCGCCGCAGGGCCTGGCCAGCGGTGGGAATAGTAGGGGCGGTGAGACCTCCGCGGCAGCACAGCCGGCCACGGGAGGCAGGAGCAGGCGGCACGACCGGCGCTGCTTTGGGCGGTTGGAGCAAGAAGACGAGAGGTTGAAGAAGCACTACGGCCGTTGGATGGACATCGTACGGTCACTGGAGCTAGAATCGTTCATATTGACTAAGTTGACAAAGCCCTCCATCCCCGTCAATTTAGTAGGCCCACAAGTCAGCCTCCCACCAAGGTGGGTTCCAGCTAGCAGGGGGAGTATTCATTTTTTTTGTGCGTAATAAATAGGCACTTCCGGTGGGTCCGAGCTGACAGCGGGGGAACATTTTTTTCACGAAATACGGTGGCCCGTCCGGTGGGTCCCAGCAGTCAGGGGGAAACATTTTTTTCATGAAATAAGGTGGCCCGTCCGGTGGGTCCCCGCTGTCAGGTGGAGGAATAATTATTTTGCGCATAATAAGGAGGCACTTCCTTGCGGCCGCCGTGGACCCAGCTGTCAGCCTCTCCACGTATAGTACTCTTCCGATGGAAGTCGGCCGTTGACCACATTGACCACGCCGCGCCGAGAGCACCAGGGCGGTGGACGACGGCGAGGCCTAGGAAGGGGACGACGTGGAGCCGGGGAAGAAGCAGCAGTGGAAGCCCGCGCGGAGAGGAGTACGAGGGTTCACTGGTTCGGCTGCGGTGTGAGGCTGCCGTCGCCGCAGAATAACAGGGGGTGTGGGTGAGTGGAGGGATGGCCTGGCCAGCAGTGGGAGTAGTATGGGGGCGGTGAGGCCTCCGCGGCAGCACAGCCGGCCACGGGAGGCAGGAGCAGGCGGCACGACCGGCGCTGCTTTGGGCGGCTAGACCAAGAAGACTAGAGGTTGAAGAAGCACTACGGCCGTTGGATGGACATCGTAGGGTCACTGAAGCTAGAATCGTTTATATTGACTAAGTTGACAAAGCCCTTGGTACGCTCCAACTTAGTAGGCCCACAGGTCAGCCTCCGAAACGGCGCGCCCCAGATGTCAGGGGGAGGAATCATTTTTTGGGCGGCCGAAGCTAAGAATATCCGAGATTGAAGAAGAAGCACGACATCCGTTGGATAGACATCCAACGGCCACTGCTGCTAGAACCGTGTGTTGACTATAATAAGTTGACAAAGCCTTGCATACGCGTCAACTTATTTTTTTAGGGGACGCGTCACTTAGTAGGCCCACAAGTGTGTGGCAGAGAACTTATAGCCCATTTGCGTTTTGTAAGAATGTACATCCCATTTTTGAATTCTAATGGAATTTACAACATCCCATTTACAGTTTGTTAAAAGTACAGCCCATTTTCTAGCTAGGACAACGATTAATAATTCCAACCAACCGTTGAAGACAGAATTCAATAAAATTTCCCACATTTTGATGGGATCCAAAATATTTTTATCCCGAAATTTTTAGTCAGATTAAATATAAATTTGTATTACGTAAAAATCCAACGAAACATTGCGCGCGCAACAATGAAAATTTAAGATTTTCAAAATCCATAAATTCTATTTTATAAACTAATTTCGTGTTTGGTGCATTTTTTTATAGTTACTGCCCAGTTTTTATAATTACATCCCATTTATTATTTTTTAAAGCCCATTTTCCTGTTAAGCCTAATGCATCCCTCCTGGGAAAGATTTGCAGCCCAGCGGGGCGGAGAATAACAAGTTGACCTTGCTTGGGTATTCCTCAAAAAGACGTATAGCTGGGCTAGCCATTTTCATCTTGAAAAAAATACTATCTGGGCTGGATATCTGGCCTGGGATAGACGGGCCACAACCCGCCCAGTTAATACCCTGCTCTCGTCTCAACAACAACGAAATCATCGCCAAGAAAAACTTTGCAGTGCTCACGCCTCAAAAACACAAATACTTCTCGAGCTGCTTGGTCCCAGCTGTCGGCCGCACCTTGTGCAATTCTCTCGTTTATATTGACTACATAGGTTGACAATGGTGTGGGACCGTGATGTCAGGAAACCAGGAGAAAGCAAAAAAATATAGTTGTACATAATAAGGAGGCACTTGCGTACGTACGGCTATGGCCCTAGTGGGTCCCTAGTGTCATCCAGTCAAAATAAAGTCATCTCCTGAATCCTCATGTTCGTTGACAATGTTAACAATGCTCGGCACCACGACGAGTGCAACAACTCAAAGGACAACGGAGAGGGCCTCACGGACACTACGGATGGTCTGATACAGTGTCCGCTGCTCATTCAGGAAGCCAGGATCATCGGACACCTATGAGCACCTTCGAGAAACTGAGACATCATGAAACGGTAAGGCCGCGCTTGGGAGCTCTGGTTTATTTCAAACCTGTATTAACATACAAGTGTAATATACTCGTCATCGGAAACAACACGTAAAATACAGGCGTAATGAAACCGAGGGCCCGAGGTCTGTAAGTAAAACCGGCGGGTTACACGTGTAATTTGAGAGACCGGTGTATACTTTACGAGCACTGCTATATGGATGACATTACCAGACGATACTTGCACGACGTGCGTATCATGCCATCCATGGGCAAGGCTGAAACAGCAGCTAACGGCTGGATTAGCAATCGTCCGAGTGTCGTTCAGCGTTTTTATCGTGTGTGAAGTACTTCCGATATTTTACTAGTCGAAATCGACCAACCAAGCGCCTTCGCCCGAGACCATCTGCTTTAATTTACAAGCGTCAGTTTTACAAGCGGTTTTGGTTGGAAAACGACGATCCAATCATGGCCTAATATCATGAGTTGGTCGGAAGATCATATGGTTTCACGTCTAACCTACCCGACTTGTCGTATAGGCTATGAATGAAACATCATACGATGAACTTCTTAAGCACGGAAACAACAGAAGAGGATGATCTTCTTAACAAGCAAATCACTGGCATTAGATCGACATGCAAAACAATACGAAGCATTATTCTCAAGAGGCACGGTGAACAGCTCGTGATGCTCATGCCACAACATTCCAAGCTCAACTTTGCAATCAAACACAAGGCTGGCATTACATAGACAATATTCAGAACAAACTCTTAACACATGAATATCTCAGCAGAGTAACTATTTACTTCTAAACTGAACACAGGAATAGGAAAAAACACTCGACGCTGCTCACAGCAAGGGCGTCCCACTCAAAAATATCAAATGCATGTCTTCTGGCTAACATCAATGAGCAAATTTTGACAAGGTTTTCCAATTCCAATATATTAAACTAACATCTTCTTGCTAACATCAATGATTAAACTTTGACAAGCTTTTCCCATTCAAAATATGTAATGCCTATGATCCTGGAGTCCTGTCGTAGCTTCTTGTACTTGTTTGGGCACTTTTTGCCCAGGGCACTCCACGTGTTGTTAAATTGCCAATGGTCTCTGCAGACTAGTCATGTCACCGGTGTCTAATAATACTCTGTAAAGCTTCTCGGTCATTCCTTCTGTAATGTAGCACAAATAGTGACTGCTTCTTTCTGCAAAGTGGAATGACCAACTGGACCCAGTAATGCAACAGTTTGCCTTGGACACATGGCTCCTTTTGTGCAGTTCAACTAAAATTGAAGTCGGAATAAAACCGAGATTTAATTTTGATATGCCTGTAAGCAACAATAGGTATAAGGGAAACAATTACTGAGAAATAACGGCTGATGACTTGTACTCCCAGAAGAAAAGCATCTACTGATCTACTTTATCTTAATGGGAAACAAAGCAGGAGAGTAGCAATTCTCCATCAGTGTGATTCATTGATATTGACTGAGACATTATCTTAACAATGCCTTGTTTCAACATGTATAAAGAACGACAAAGCAGAAAAGTACCATTCCTAAAACAATGCAACTGATTCATTTTAACAGAGACATTATCTTAACAATACCTTGGTTAAACATGTAGAAAGAACTACAAAGCAGGATAGTACCATTCCTAACAAGTGTTGCAGTTTTGAACTAAGATTCAGTGGTTAATTAATTCTGAGAGTGCCATTGCTTAATTTTACCAGCAGCATTAGATTAACGAAAAGTATAAACAGTTCCAGGGGAGAGTGGGCGTAACAACAGTATGTGCTTCCATCTACTTATAAAGGGGGTGATGCAGAGTTTGTTGTAACAAAGCAACAAGTATCATGTCTGGGTTGGTCCCATTTTTGTTCACTACGTAATGGGAAAAGACAGCAATACAATAGCTTCAATTCAACATTTATTTAAAATAGTACCAATACAAGTAGCACAACATCTCAAAGCACACTGCACAATCATGTGGATGAAGGCCTGTACTGACCTTTCATGAGACGGACAAGATAAAATACGAATCTGCCAACACGAATAGGAAATCCAATCTCGTTTTGTGCAGTTGCACTAAAATCAAGCAAAGTGTAGCGAAGCAAAATGTCGCAATAGCAACAAGTTGAATAGATATCCCTGTATAAACAGAGGCAAAAAAGGAATCAATTGCTGGCTAATAAAGGAGGATGAAAGATGCGGCCACAAAAATGGTAATCCCGCCAATCCCTAACAAGTGTTGCACTTTTGAAATAAGATTCAGTAGTTAATTCTGAGAGTGGCATCAATTACTGGCTTATAAAGGGGGTGATGCTGAATTTGTTGTAACAAAGCAACAAGCATCATGTCTGGGTTGGTCCCATTTTTGTTCACTACTTAATGGGAAAAGACAGCAATACAATAGCTTCAATTCAACATTTATTTAAAACAGTACCAAAACAAGTAGCACAACATCTCAAAGCATACTGCACATCATGTGGTTGAGACCAAGATTTGAAACAACTTGCCACGAAGACTGGAAACAAATCTCGATCTCCTTTTGTGCAGTTCCACCAAAATTAAGCAAAGTCACCGGTGTGACATTCAAGTTGAACTGCACAAAACACTCTTAAAACATAAGTGTTTCGAGTAGCGAAGCAAAATGTCGCAATAGCAACAAGTTGAATCGATAGCCCTGTTTTAACAGAGGCAAAAAAGGAACCAATTACTTGCCGATAAAGGAGGATGAAACAAACGGTGACAGAAAGAAGCATCTAACTTATCTTGGATGGAAAACAAAGTAGGACAGTAGCATTTCTAAAACGGTTGCATTGATTCATATTAATGGAGACATTCTCTTGAAACAAGATTCGTTAAAAATGTAATTTACTTTTAACAATGGCATTGCTTCAATTTTCCGGCGGCATTCTTAGATTAACAACAGCAAAATAGCTGTATGGGACATGCCACCACCATGTGCGTCCACACGTATAAATGGGTGATGCAGAGTATGTAGCCAAGCAGCATATATGCGCTGGTCCCGTATTTGTTCTCTTTGAACCTTCTTCCTATGTGAGGGCAGCAAATCTAGTCCTGCACAAACTACCCGACCCCCCAGTTTCTTTCCCTTTTCAACAAAGAGATTGGTTCCTTATAGATGTGTGTACTGGGTTACCCCCTTTTTCCCTTTTCGACCTACAAAGCGGCTGGTTAGCCAGTCTATACTACTTTCCGCCCCTCCATTCCTCATTGAACCACGTCCTAGATTCTTGCTCCAGCCCACCGCACCCTTCTTTCCTCTTTGAACCAAGACCTAGATTCGACTACAGATCGAAAAAGATCCACATGCAGCTAGAGCAACGACGGTTTCAAAGAAACTTATACCTTAGGGTCGTCGGGATGTGGCAAGGCATGCGGCGGGAGGCCGGATCTGCCCACACTACGTATGACAGCGAGGAAGAAGGGGTCGGTGCCCTCCCGCACAGGCGCTGGGTGAAAGAGAACAGCGCAGCCGGCAGTGGATTGCCTCCCTCGTCGAAGGCGATAGAGTGAACGCTGCACCTCCTCCCCTTCCCGGTGCGACGGGATACGGACGCCTCCTTCACCAGCTGTGAGGGGGGAGAGAGAGACAAGAGGCCAACGCAGTCTTGTTTAGATCTGGTGAAGAGAGGGTGAGAGACTGTGCATATAGCAAACCCTAGCAAATGAACGCTGAGCCTCCAGTGTGTAACATATATGGAGAGAGTGAGAGAGCGAGACGTGAGAAACTCTATCAAACAAGAGGCTATAATGGAGTAAAAAAATCTCTCCATAGCAGTGGTTTTAAATAGAATACGCGCGTTCCCGGAAAAAAGAAACGAAAACTGGCGGACAATTTTTTAAGGGTCTGTCTAGGACACATCTAGATGTGACATAGTTATGTCACATCTAAGTTGATGTCCACTCTGTTTGTGGTCTATTTTTTTCCTAGTTTTTTGTTTCTTGTTGCTACATTATATACTTGTGGGAGCTTAGATGTGATATCCTTAAATAACATCTAGATGTGAATTAGACAAACTGATTTTCTAACGTACCAAGAAAGAAAACTTGATCAAAAACACGCCCCCGCTTCCAGGTCGCGAGAGTCATCGCGCACACACATAGACATAGACATGCATATCCGTGTTTACGTAAAATTCCATTTCCATCTCCATCTCCAATCATATTTGTCCAACTGGCACATTATTTACGTTGTTAATTATATACGCAGCAATATTAACATACAACATCTCTTGTTTGCGCACGTCCGACCGCTGCCACGGCCGGTCCTGACCAACCCGAACCCTCTTCATCACCCGCGCGTGGTTCCCGCCCGAAACGGTCAGTGCCGCATTCATGCTCGGCCAGAGCGGACGCGACCTCTCACTGGCGCCGGCATTGAAGCGGCGCGCCGGCCAAGAGAGCGTCGCCCGCGCCGCTTCTGGGTGCACGCGGCTGCTCCGCGTTCAAAGGTCGCAATAGCCGGCTACAACATGCATGTAAAAAGTTCTTGGGAGTCCGTGCTACAGCTAGCTGTCCTCCCCAAACTCGTCAATCTCTTCCAGTAGTGCTAGTACTCCATGGCACGATCCATCGATAAGTAGGCGGGAAAGTTATCGTATACTCGGTTTGCGGTGAGTGGCATGCCGAGCGACCGTGTTGGGTCGAGCCGTGGAGGAGGGTGAGACACGAACACGACAAACGTGATTTAAACGTTGGTTTTGCTCGATGGCACGATCCAACGAAACGAAACGTTGGTTTCTCTCCGTTTCCATTTTTTCTCTGAAAAAACGGAAACTTTCCACTCCATTTTCATTCCTATTCCAAGGTTGCCCCGTTACAACATTCCATCAAATACAAAGGAAAACTAACACGCATGCTAATGCATCTCAATGATTCACAGATCATAGCCAATATTTACTTCACAACTAAAGAAAAAAGTTGTGAGAGCGTGTACGAAAGAAAAACTACTGATGGGGTCACTACGACTTAAACCCTAAACCCTAAACATGATTTAATTTCCTGGCCAGGTAGAACCTGTTGAAGGAAAGACGGCTGGCACCCTCGGATCATACGATGCTTTTGTGCAGTTCCACTAAAATCGACCTGAGCATCCCTGATGGCAAAGATATTGAAGAAGTGTGATTAGAATAATAGTACTGGCACCATGAGACATAAACTCATCACAAGTAGAAGCCGGTAGAAGTAGAGAAAGATCGACATGGAGATGGAGCTACAGCAGTGGAGCAAGCCGGCTCCAAAAGGAGGATGGACTACCTGGGACGTCGGGCTATAGCTAGAAGGGCGGTTGGGACGCGGCATCGGCCCATACCGGGGTGACCCCCGATTGGGACACACCGACTGTGGGTTTTCTCCCTCGCCAATGTCGACCGCGTCTACGCAGAACATTGTTCCCTTCCCCCAGCTGCGGGATCAGGCCCGTCGTTATATGCTTGTGAAGAGAGCAACCTAAGCAAGCAGGCTTGTAGCTTAGGCTCCTGCTAGTGTATATATAGTGGTTTTCTTTTTCTCTCCATATCAACCATTTTATATTGCGTACGTGTCATTCAAGAGTGAAATGATGGTTGCTTCTTCCGACTAACTTACTGTGTGATTTGACTGCTCCTTAGTGGCCCCTACACGTACTCCCCCTACGTGTATGCAACAGTCACACGTACACATGGACGCAAAAACGCGCGCGACGCCCTAATGCATGCATGTCCGAGCACACGACGGAACACACACGGTCACGCTCAAGTGCTCAACCTACATGTGCATGCACACACATACTCAGTCAGGGTGAGCTAGTGACCGTATAAACACCGGAAAATATATAGATTGAGCGCAATGAGCGTATTATGAAGTCCACTAACCATATTTTTACAAATATATAGTGACAGACAGTGTATTTATCTCGTTTGAAATTAAGCCATATTAACCGGAGAGGAGGCAGTATGGACTAGCATTACTTTGCTGTGTCTCGTCAACTTGCGGAACGAGGAGAAGGTTGCAGGACGGGAGAAGCTTGCGCGTGGTGGCTCACAGGACAAGGAGAAACTTTTGACTAATGCAAGCTCTCCCTCCCTCAGGCGGTGGACGTGCAACAGTTAATTCAGTGTGAGATTGCCAGAAGCATACACTATACTACTAGTGCTATTATTGTTCGACCTCCCGAATAGGCGAACAGCCAAGCGCAAAGTTTACTAGTACTACTACTATAGTCTATAAAGGTACGTACTATACTAGTACTAGGAACTGGATGGAGGAGCGTCTGCACTCTTATTATAATTTTAAAATGTGATAAAGCAATCTTCAACACATTTGGTTCTCTTCGAGGGTTCTCGCATGTGATAATGGAAGTTGATTGAATGGAACACTCGCCACAATTCTCGCTTAATTCTGGCTCATATCCTGTTACAAATAGTAGCGCTCGGTAATATTTCCTCTTTTTTGTTATTCAGCATGTAAACAAGTCAGCAAACCTTGCGGCGCATCTTCGTGCGAACCGTGCTTGCTGCACTTTGAATGTGGCCGACAGCTGGCTTGATGAAACACCTCGCTTCCTACTTCTTTTTTTGCGGGGTACCTCGCTTCCTAGTGACCACTGTCTTGGCTGATCGTCCTAAGAATGCTTATATATCAATAAAGCTCTCTCATTTACCCGCAAAAAAGATTAAGCCATATTAACCGGAAAGGAGGGAGTATGGACTAGCACTACTTTTTGGTGTGTCCCGTCAACTCGCAGAACGAGGAGAAGCTTGCAGGACAAGGTGAAGCTCGCTTACGCCTTTTGACTAATGCAACCTACCCTCGGTGGACATGCATCAGTCCATTCGTTGTCAGATTGTCAGAGGCATACACTGTAGTACCCAACATGCGGAGTACCATCATTGTCCGACTTCACGAAGAGGCGAAGAGCCAAGCGCAGTAGTATGAGTAGTACTACTACTAGAACTGCATGGTGGAGCGTCTGTACTCTTATTTTTTTATCTATGATAAAGTACACGTTTATTCTGGAGAAGGGCGGAAAACGGCAGCCCAACATGTAATGAATGATATCGATCAACCAACCATGCTCGAATATATCTTGGCCTCCGTGCGAGCCCGTCTGTGTGTTCTCGCTCCTCGTCTCTCTCAAGGAACGGCGGGTTGGCTCTTTGCCGTCAATTGAGATCGGTTTGCTCACACTCCTGTCCCACATGTCAGTGATATGCGAAGAGGAGGTGCGTTGACTGACTGGCCATACGCGTACTTGGTTTTGCACCTTCATACTACTCCTCCCTCCGTCACAGTTTACAGGGCGCGCTTCATTATGATGCATTTCTCTCAATGCATTTCCACCACCAGAGAGACTTTAGACGCGTTTGGTTTAATGCTCAATTAATTAGGGCGCGGTAACCGCAATCAAGTCCACAATTTTCTCTCCATGTACTGTACTAGTACGGAGCGGAGTAAGTGCATGCATGTGTGTACCCGGGGTGGAAGCACTGCATGCATGTGTGTACGCATTATTCCCTCTAGTAATAGACGCCGTGCTATAACTACCAATGCTATTTTTCAGGCCGATCGCTAGTCGCCTTGGTACCACAGATTTTATTTTCTTTTTTCTGAAGCGCGCTGTATAAACAGTGACGGATGGAGTAGTATGAGCGGATTCAAAGAAGAGCGTATTGATGGTTGCTTCTTCAGAGCAACTTACAGCGGGAAAGGTGGGGCTTTTGATTTGACTGCTCATTACTCACTATTAATGCGGCGCAACGACCGGGCTGAGTATACCATGCGGTTGTGCACTACCCCCTCGGTTCTTTAATATACTCTGGAGTATTTGTCTTTCTACAGATTTCAACGAGTGACTACTCAAATATTTGTCTTTTTAGAGATTTCAAATGGACTGACACATACGGATGTATATAGACATATTTTAGAGTGTAGATTCACTCATTTTGCTCCGTATGTAGTCACTTGTTGAAATCTCTAGAAAGACGAATAGAATATTTAGGAACGGAGAGAGTACACATACGAAGCAAAATGAGTGAATCTACACTCTAAAATATGCCCGTATGAAATTTGTAAAAAGACAAATATTTAGGAACGAAGGAGTATACTTTTGTGCATGGCACATGGACCCGGATGATGAAGAGGCTTCTGGCAATGCTATCAAGCTTCCATCATTTGTTTACATAATTGACGTACTATACAAATAATTTTCCAGCGACATGAAATTTTACAATGGTGTGAGCTTTCAGCTTTTGTTTCGCGTGTCTTGCCATCGATGCTCTTTCGGAGACAATAAAAAACTAACTTCCTTGCTAATGCATGTCAATTATTAGCAGATCAGAGCTAATAATTACATCACAACTGAAGACAGAGTTGTGAGAAGGTGTTAAATCAAAATTGATCCATGCTTTCATTGGCAGCAACGTCCCCCCAGCTCTGTCTAAATCAACAAGGCATGTTGGGAAAAAAGTAGCTGTCTGGAGCATGCAACATTCCGATCATATTGTGCAGTTCCACTAAAATAGAGCTGAGCGTCCCTGTTCCAAAGATATTAAGTGTGATTATGATAATAGAGGACTGCTGATGAAACAATAAACACACAAATAGAAGTCGGTCACCTTTGTAGTCTCTCTTAAGACTAACTAGTTGGAGAAGATTAGGCTCGTAGTTGGATGAGGAGGATAGAGCAAAACCAATCTCCCTTTGTGCAGTCGCACCGAAATGTAGAGACGTTGCCCACGTGACATTTTAGTACAACTGCACAAAACACTCTTAAGAAAAAAGTGATTTGTGCAGTTCACCAAAAGGTCGCAATAGCAACGAGTAGAAAGGAAACAATTACTGGCCAATAACAGTTGATGACACATGCGAAGACAAAAAAGAAGCATATTCCTTGTCCTAAGGGAAGATAACAACACGGTTGTGTTTGTCTAAAACGGTGTGAGGACGAGAATGCAATATGGAAAGTATGCCGGACGAGCTACGTTTTGGGTAAATAACTATGGAAGATCCACATGCAGCGACGTGGGAAGACGGGCAGTGGAGCAAGGCCGGAGGGGATACCTTGAGGTCGTCGGGATGTAACTAGGTGAGCGGCGGCGGGAGGAATCTGCGAGCAGGTGGCGTAGGCCCTGCCGCGCCGGAGCTTGGTCAAAGAGAACGGCGTGTACCGCAGATCGGGACGTGCTGCCTCGGCGCCGTCAAACGGAGAAACGATGCACTTCCTCCCTTTCCCCCGGCGAACGAGATGCGGCCAGATCAGTGACCAACGGAGAGAGAGAGAGAGAGAGAGAGGCCACCGCACTCCCTTTCCCCCGGCGGACGGGATGCGGCCGGATCAGTGACCAGCGGTGAGAGAGAGAGAGGCCACCGCAGCCTTGTGTGAGATACTCTGAAGAGCGACAAACCAGGCAGGCAGGCTCCATTGTATATAGTGAGCGGACTACCTTTTTCTCCATAAAAATCGTTTTATATTCTGTGTACGTGCCATTGAGCGCTATAACTTTATTTAAAAAAATAACGCGACAACGCGTCAAGTCTAACTTTGTTTCGTGCACGTGTGGTACATGACCTCCCTAGGTAAACAACCGCTACAGGCGTTCAAATTAGCATGTGGGCTGCCATTTCGTAAAGAAATGAGCTCCACCGTGTACCCGCGCGGGTGTGGCTGGGCACAAAGCGTGAGTATGTGCACGGTGCACCTAGTCTCTTCTTGTATACGTACACCACCTACGTGGGGTTGTGTGAGAGAGATACAAACCTAGAGAGATATAGTGTGTGGGTTCTTGAGAGTTTTTTTGGGGGGTCAATCAAAAAATGTAACATATGCAATGTGTGTGAAATAGAATCCTGGATATAACATATATATAGAGGGGGCGATCCACGAGAAGAGAGTGGAGGTATCATCGGCTTGAGGTGTCCATAGAATCGAAGAGAGGGATGATGTGTGTGTGTGTGTGCGCGCGATCGATAAAGAGTGCCATCGAATTTGTGTGTGCCCACGTCAAAGATATAGAGTGGTTGGCCTACTGGAACGTGAGATGGGACATGTGCAGTTTGTCTCTGTGGCATGGATACCTACCTGCAGCGCTCGACTATCGTTGTGTGGTGGGGGAAGAGGGAGGCCCAATTAACTATAGAGGTACAATGGCTGGTATATGTGTGGAGGAGGAGACAGGCCTACCTCATGTATTAAGGTGATCGATCTGCCTCATGTATTAAGGGAGATCGATCGGCATCCATGCATATGTGCAGGAGAGGAATAAGGTTGGGAGAGAGACAGAGCTAGAGTGTTGGAGGGGGTGGTAGTGGAGTTGCTTCTAACAAATGGTGGGATAGGCTTGCTAGACAAACGGAGGGCACGCCCGCAATATCAATAAGAGAGGAGATGGCTGCTTGTTGTCTGTGCACGTGCGTGTGAGAGACGGGTCAGGAGGCATGCATGAATGATGAGGGGGGACGATGTGGCTGTGGTAAGCAGACATAACTACATAGGAAGATCAATCGCCCTTTGTTGGAGAAAGGAGAGACATAACTTGTGAGGTACGTCGATCGATGGGGGGTTAGTTAAAGTCGATCTAGGTATATGTTGGGAGATCGATCGGTATACATGCATGTGTGTGTTAGAAGCAAATGAGGCACGTGGAGAAGGATAGAGAGAGAGGGATGCATGTAGGAGGTGGTACGAGAGGCATACTATATTGAGGGGGGAGGAGTGTGCGAGTACGAGAACGATGAAAAGAGTGGTGGGAGTGAGGCATGGACGGTGATAAGAGAAGAGGGGAAGCTTGTGTTTGTGCTAGGTACACCTGGCTAGAGAGGCATATCGATCGATGTGTGCCGTAAAGAAGGAGCTGGGGGGCCTACACACACCGTGGGTGAACGACCTAAAGTGAAAAGATGAATTTGCGCGATGGAGCTAGAGAATGCTGAGGGAGGGTGAGAGGGATGTGGGCGTGTGCATGCACAAGAGAAAGTTAGCGCTAGCTACAAAGATAAGAGGGTTGTGTGGGTGTAAAAGACGAATAGAGATCATATATACTTCATTATAAAAAGCGAATTCGGATATTTGAAGAATTTATCATAGTGTTTCAAACCGACGCAGGTGTGAATATATATAAAGGTGATACACATGGTGTGGTTATGAACATGTTATACTACATTTAATATATTTTCTCTCTACTCTTATAAAAAAATGGAGTTGTTGACGATGGTGTGCCTGCCATCCTGCATTATAGGCCGTCCGATTTATATCTGGCGGATAGCAAGGAAACTATGATGGTTGAAGTTGGCAACAATCATGATTGTAGATTCTTATTGAAATAGAGAAATGAATTCAAATTTAGTTCGAATTGCAGCGGTAGTATAGACATTTGGAATGCACTAAAATGTTGGTATGAGTAGGTTACATGCATTATACAGCAAGCGAAAAAATTTAATCGGACATAACAGGGATTCATACTCCCTCCTTCCATCTATATAGGGCGTAATGAGATTTTTAAGACCGCCTTTGACTATTGACAAGATTAATAGTACATGACATGCACAATGTGAAAATTATATCATTGAAAGAACCTTTCATAGACGAATTTAACGGTGTGCTTTGTGTAAGTTGCATGTCATATATCATTGCTCTAATATTTGGTCAAAGTTAGCATCGAAAAACGCATTAGGCCCTATATAGATGGAAGGAGGGAGTAGCTTTGAATAGCATTTGTATAGTAAAACGGGGCAAGACTCTCTCTTTGTGTGGTGTGAATAGTTTTATTTTTTTCGTTTTCTTTTTGGTTGAGGGAAGTGCGCATTGATTTGGTACGTACAAGTACAATATTACTACACGTTAGGCTTGTCCCTAAAATTCAACCGACGTCTTGTTATATCCCGAAAATTCAGATATCGTCCTCCCAAAACTGGCGCCTTCACAACCCACGCCTTGCTATCCCGAAATTACAACGCGCGCGAAAACTCCCTCCAGCTGCCAAATCCCGACACGCGAAATCCCCCTTCTAACCCTGAGCCTAAAGGGCCGCTAGTTCAAATCGGTGGGGGGTACTTTTGTAACACACCCTACATTTTGGACAAGCGCGTCCCTAAGTCATGATTCACCCCCTCCCATCGCCCCCTTTTCGCCATTCGAAATCCCAGGCCGCCATAACCTCTCCGCTCCAGCCGCGAAACCCCACCCTCCTCCGTCCGCCACGTCACCGCTGCCCAGCCGGAGCCTCTTCCCCAACGACGTCGTCCACCGCAACAGCTCGACGTCCCTCGTCCACCTCCCCGGATGAGGATCCTTTGTCCATCTCGCCGTCCCGCTGGTTCAGCCGCCCCGTCCTCCACCTCCAAGGAGCTGCTCCGACGATCGCCTCGTCTATCGCGGCTGCTCCATCCCCACAGCACCGCCTTAACCTGCTCCACCGGAACCGCAGCATCCTCACCGACTCCTCGGACGAAGCCGAGGCCTACTCGGCGCCACCAAAGAGGTTGTACACTCATTGCATCACACCTTCTCCTTAACTCGACCTCCCGGCGCCGACGGTGCTCCATCCCGCACCCCCATGGAGCGGCTACCTTGAAGCCGGCATCGCGGGCGACATCTCCACGGCGGCTCTCCCCCAGTGCGAGGCACCTTTGGCGGCGGCGTCCATACCAGCCGGATCTGCTGCTGCTGCTCCGGCTCTCGCTCGCTCGCTCGCGCTGCTGCTGCTCCGGCTCTCGCTCGATCGCTCGCTCGCCCAGCTGCTGCTGCTGCTCTCCTCCTCGCTCGTGCTGCTGCTCTGCTCCGATTAAGCCACACTTTAGTCGACTGGATCGACTTTTGGGTCAGTCGATTTTCAGGGGTTAGGGGGGCTCGCCGGAGTTAAGGAAGAACCACCCGCAGCGGGGACGGGGACTCACCGGAGAGGTACCCCACTATCTATCTTAGGGTTCAAGGTGGGGGCGGGGGGCCTAGAGGGCTGGCCGGGAAGGCGGTGGCGAGTTGTTTTGGGGCGGCGAGGCGGCGCTGGGGCCGGCGGTTTGGTCGGTGGTTGCTGGCGGCTCAGGGGGGTGCAGGTTGAAGATGAACTGCAGGCCCTCCCTAAACTACATGTCAAGTGCCTCTCTGCTACCATTGCGTTCAGTTTCGACAGTAGCATTCAGATTCCACAGTAAATTTCAGTTTCGACAGTTAAGTTCAGAGTCAACAGTTTTTACCTCATCTGTTGTAGTCAGGTGGTTTTTGGTGATGTTAATTTTACATCCATTTTACATCATCTATTGGAGATGCTATTAGAATCCCACTTGAGATTGACGATGTCTGTCTTGTGCTGCTTCAGCCTTGACGTCTTACGGCTCACCGGAGCTGCTCCAACGACAGAACGATCCATCACAACAGAGCAGTGCCCTGGACGCCGTCTATAGATTCCTCAGATCTTCCTCCACAACTCCGACAGCCACCTCTGCCTCAACTGCTTCAGCGACCAACCCAATGATACTGAGGTCGACACGGCTACGGCAAAGAGGTTATACACTTGTTGCATCACTTATTACTATACATTCACGTCGATCCATTAGGGCTATTTTGGTTCAACGGAAAAACGTCGATCCACTGGTTGTTACCATCACTCTAAATTTTTGCATGCTCTCCTTACATAATCTCACCATATTTTTTCGCATGCATGCCAGATATTGTACACAGTCATGCTGAACATGTAGAGAAAAAGAGAAGAGTTTTGCGCGGAAATACAATGTCATGCAGACATCGCTCCATGGTGGGTTCAATGGCAAACCCTCCCCACCCCTCTCCAGATTGTAATCCAGAGGAAGATATCTGTTCTGAGGCGGATTCAGATGCCGCTGACCACTCCTATTTACCCCCCCCCAAGGTGTTTGCTCTACCTTGGCATGGTGATGTTAGTCATATCATGCATATGTTGCCTTGCAGCGCCTACTTTTGACATCATATATGTCATCTGTTTAGTTTAGACATGTTTTGTAATGCCACCGGTTTAGTTTCTATATCATATATGGGAATTATGCAGTCTCATGTCTTTTAGCCAGCCATAATATATGTGAAATGTGCAATGCCATCCTGTTTAACCAGGCATCATATATTTGAATGATATCTTGCCCATCCTTTTCTTCATTACATTTCCATTTGTCGACAATGTTTGTACATTAAACTACTCTTCCTGTGAATCAACCATTTGGGTGGGAGATGGAAAAATCTGGAGTGAAAACAAGGCCTTCAGAGCAGACAGTGCTACCTGTCGAAGCAGATCTCTTGTTGGGTCCCGATAGCTCCTCAGAGATGGATTCAGAGACAGATGACTAGTCCTATTCCCCCACTGAGGTGTATGCTCTAACTTGGCATGGTTATACTGCTCATATCATGCATACGGTGTCTTGCATTGCATAATTTAGGCATCATATACACAATATTCAACACCATGTTCTTAGTTCAGACATCATATCGAATGCCCTCTGTTTAGCATATAAATCACATATGTGAATTACATGATGCGATCCTGATTACTTAGATAACATGTAGGTGAATTATGTCATGCGATCCTGTTTAGTTATTCATCATATCTTTGAATTATGTTATGCTATGCTATCCAGTTTAGATAGACATCATATAAGTGAAATTATGTCATGCTATCCGTTTTAGTTAAACAATATACATGTCCACTATTTCATGCCCTCTTTTTTCCACACTATCTATTGCATCTATCTCTCATACAATGGTTGTACATTCAACTATGTTTCCTGTTTATTAGCCATTTGAATTGGAGCGGGTGATGCCAGTATCTAGCGGACTAAAAACACGATCTTCAAATAAAAAAGTGCTACCTCTTGGTGGAGATAGCACCCCGGTTGTACATGCACAAGAACCAGCCCTACCACACATTACCCAAACTCTCGCAGATTGTACCCCTACTGCGATGGACAGAGAACCAGCTTCACCCAATCTAACCCCAACCCCAGCCGATAGTAACCCAGTTCCTGTTGACACAGCACCATCTCCACCACAGAGCTCCCAAACAAGAGCAGTTAGTAAGGCAGCTCCAGTGCCCAAAGGGCCAGTACTATCACAGCGAACCCCAACTCCACAAGTTAGTACGCCTATTCCTGTGGAGGAAGCACAACCAGCTAGTCGTAGTTTAGCATCTATCGCATTTAATGTTGTTAAATCGTATGTGCGTATCTTCCCATCTTGGAAATATTATACTGAAGATGAAGAAAAATGCCAGTTGCAGGTGTTTGTCCAGGAGTTATGTGTAAGTAATGTTATTCATGGCAATTACTTTGCTTCGTCCCATACATCCTACCTCCATGATGGTTATAATACAACAAATTTTCCCATTTTTCTCTATAGAGAAGGACCGATTTGGAAACTCAGGATGAGGTAACCTGTGCTAATACCTCTGCTATCTTCAAGAATGCTTGGTGGCAGTATCGGAATTACCTGAAGAAAACGTACTTCACCGGCAAAGAAACTCATCAAATTCCCTTATGTTCTCCTGAGACACATTTACTGGACGATGACTGGGAACGCCTTGTTCTGTACTGGTCCCGAACCAAGAATGTGGTAAGGTCTATGAGCTCATTTTCTATTTTTAAGTATTATATTCTTGCGTCTTACTGTACTCTGTTCATGTAGAACAAGTGCCTAAACCTGAAGAACAACTGTTCTAATTTAAGATTCCATTGCTATCATAGTTCAAAAAAGCGTAGGCGTTAATTGTGCGTTTTGCCACCGCCTTGCGCTTTACTGACCAAAGCGCATGCTTATCCGCAGTTATGCACAGATTATGCGTAGTTATGCGCAATGCGTTTTGCCAACGCCTAGAGCCTAGGCGCGCTTAAGCGCTCGCTTAGGCGCGCCTTTTTTAACTATGATTGCTTTGCTCTTATATCACTGTATTTACTCATACAAACTTATTTTAAAATTGAAGGATCCAATCGAAACTCCAATGGCACAGCAGGTATGTTCACGCTTGTTTCTTTAACAGGTTTGCTCTTATCAATAGCTCTGTTGATTTCCATTTCAATTGTGTATACAGTTGACTTTCATATCATGCACATTACTAGCATCACAACAGAGCCAATAGTGTTGTTGTACATGTAGACCCGTGGTACCCATCTGAAATCTTGTTGTGCCGTGTAGTTTCCCACGCTTTGTATTCTTTCACTGCTGCTTTGTCTTGAACTGATATGATTTGAACCGTGTCTCTATTTTGATTTGGCAAGACAATGCAGTGACCATAGGACATAGATATATGTTTGTTTGATGCTTTTATTATGTACTTGTACTTGGCAATAGAAGACTTGGTAGTTTAATCCTGTCCACCTTACTAATGAACTGGTTCACCGAAATGAGTTTCATATACTAGTACATGCTAAACTCTTTATGTGTCTGCTTGTTTCTACTTTTAGAATGCTGACAGAATATTGGGGAAGAGTGCCTTATTAAGCAATGGTAAAGGAAGTAATGCAGATAAGGTTCAGGATAGTGACACATCCTTGTTGGTCTCCAACAAAGCTGATAAAACAGCTAAGGAAGACTATCTTGAAGACAGCGAGACAACCCCAAAGTCCTGTCTTGGTTTAGTGTTCGAGTTACTGGCCACTACCGCTTGCACAAGCTATTCAAACTCACTGTCTGAATCAGTTCGGTTTCTTGAGTCTCAACTACAAGCTGAAAGACATCGATCAGCTGTGCTGCGACAAGAAGCGGAAGGATTGCGGAAGTCCCTAGAGCATTCAGATGCATACTTTCTGGTGCAACAGCAAGCGTTGGAGGATTTTAGCGCCAAACAGGACAAAGCTAATCAGCTTGCTAAGATTATTGCCAGCATGGTGGATACCCAGGATAACGTTTCTGGAGCTCTTCTGAAGTTGTTTCAGTTATGCTCTTGTTTTGCTGCCGCGTTTATTTGCACTGGTGGCCAATTTTGACGGCCAGTGTATGTAATGTGCTGCTTTGTTCCCTATATTTGCACTGGTGGCGAACTTTGATGCCCAATGGATGTAATATGTGTAATAGCGGTAATAGGCTAGCGTTAATTGCTTGCTTATTTATTTCCTTATTGTCTTGTTTAGTTGTTTGCTTGTAGTCACTGCAGTTCTTTTTCTATTTTTTTCTAGTGGCCACAATAGCCTATTTTGGTAACTAGGCAGAAATAATCATGGCAACACACGGACTGTTGTAACCATGGGCCTCCTGCAGGCTGTATGATCCATGGGCCTTCGTCCGGCCGTAGGATCCATCGGCCTTCTATACGGGCCTTAGGGTCCATGGGCCTTCTACTGGCCGTAGGGTCCATGGGCCTTCTACGGGCCGTACGATCCATGGGCCTTCTACGGGCCGTACTATCCATGGGCCTCATACGGGCCGTAGGATCCATGCGCCTTCTACGGGGCGTATCATAATTTCGCCAATCATGGGCCATACTATTCGTGGACCATAACGGGCCGTTAATAGGCCGTATTTGATAACTCTATGAAAACAGCCCAACGGGTTTTCTTTGACATGAAAACGGCCCAACGTATTAACGGTCCGCAAACGGGCCGATTGTAATGACGGGCTGAATTTGGCCCACAAGCAGAAAATGATAGTAACGGGCCATATGTAACCGAATGCTGCAAATGAGCCCAAGAATCAATGGGCCCTGAGATGGCCGAAAGATAACTTGGGCTGGAAACGGCCCAATGGAATAACGGGCCCTTAATGGGTATAAAGTGATACACTGTTCATTATGGGCCAGTTTCACCACGGGCCGTTAATGGGCCAAGAGTTACAAAGGTCCTCATATGGGCCGAAAGAAGTCATGGGCCACACATGGGCCGGAAGTTAAAACGGGCTGAATCATATTGGACGGCCCAGATGACGCTACTGGGCCTAATTCGGATAGGGCGTAACGGGCCCTGGGTTAGCGGCCTGTAAATGGGCTATATGCGAACAAGCCGTTAACAGGCTTTCCGTGGGCCGGCCCGCCACCTTTTGACCAAGTCAAACGGGCCGGCCTTTTCACAGGAATGGGCCTCTGTTAGGCCATGCCATGTGTTGCCGTATCATAGGCGCCTTCGGTCCAATGAGCGGATGACATCTGTCCCAACGGTGAGCCGGCACGTGTTTCCTCCAGCCAATGATGATTTTACACGAGGAAAATCCCCATTGGTCGGGGCTGTTAACGGGTTATCAGATCAAAAACCCAACCCGATAGCTTAACAGTGTTCCGTTATGGTGGATGCCACGTGTCGGTCACCCTTGATGAAAGCACTTCTGTGACGCGCGATTTATCGTCATGGAAGTGGACACTTCCGTGATGATAATTTTGGCAATGTCATGGAACACTTCTACGACAGCACAGGTATGACTGTCTTGATTCTGTCATAAATTTGTCATGGATGTACATGCATGATAGAAAACGCGACCTACTGTGACAAACACGTATCATCACGGAAGTGTATTTTTTTGTAGTGCTAGAAGCCCATTGCCGTTGCCTATTTTTCCAGGGCGTGGCTATAGGTAAGTCGCCCGACTTTTAAATTTGGGTTTGTCGATCATTTTGGAACGTCTGATGCACATCCAACAATGTCTGGCCCATCTTCTTCCTCCAGCTCTTCTCCTTCCTCAGACCGCGCACGGGCCGCCGACCAAACTGCCTGCGACCACCACCTATGGTTGGCGGCACTCCCACGCAGCCTCGCCGCCCGGCCTTTCCCAGAACCCCCCCACCCCTGATGGTCTTGCCGTCGCCCCCGGCCATCCCTCTAGCCCCGCTCGCATCCATGCTTTTTCCTTGGCTAAGATGCACTACCGTCGTACTACCGCCCCCACCAGCATTGTTCTTCCGCACCATCCACTTCCCTAAGATGGATGGTGGGGAAACCTCCCAACGAGCTCCTTCCCGCCCTTCGGCCTTCCTCTGGCAAACTTCTTCAGCCATCTCAAAATCGACTGACCCAAAAGCTAAAGTCAATCGACTAATGTTTAGCTAATGTGATTTCTTTAATGCATTTTCTTTGGTTTTTTCCTTTTTTATTATTCGATTTTTTCTTTTTCTTTTATGGATATTAATTGAGTGTAAATGTATGCACATAGATATTTATATAATACAACTTTCATCCCAAATTACTTGTCTTAAATTTGTCTAGATACAGATGTATCTAACAATTAAACTTGTCTAGATACATTTGTATCAGATAAATCTAAGACAAGTAATTCGGGAGTATGTGCTAACACTATTATATGATTATTACTTGCATACTAAAACAGTGCAACAATGCAAAGTTGTGTGCTAGTTTTTTTAGGTTTTTATTCATTTTCTTAAAGAGCATTATCAATGCTACTAATTTTTTTTCTTGGGACAATTCCATTTCTCCCCCTAACTTGAGCCCACACCTGGCATTTGCCCCTAAATTTTGAGTATGCTCAAGAATACCCCTCTTCCGTCAAGTGTCCTTATAGAACTGCCCCTCCATGCCGTTTCCGTCTGGTCAAGGGCTTTTGACCGTCTCCGAAAAATTCCTTGGACGTTCTTGCCCCTACCTCCATTTGTCATTTACATATAGTGCCCAACCCCAAAAAATTAAAATAAAAACTCTCTCTGCAACTTACATGTGGGACCCAAAAAGAGAAAAAAAACTCTCCCTCTCTCCCTCCTCCCCTCACTCTGTCTCTGGACGCAACCGCAGTAGCTCGCCGCCGGCGAGCAGTAGCAGCGGGCAGCAGAAGGGCGCTGCAGCAACCTTCACACATTGTCTCCTGCTCGTGCGTGCCTGTTCTATGCTGAAAGTCCACGCAACCACCTAGGCTCAGTCCTCCCTTGTCCGTTCGTACGTGCCGTCGCCGGCGTAGTTCGCGGCCAGAGTCAACTCGAAGCTCAGAAAACACACCTGTTAAGTTCGCCTCTACCTATAGAGTGTTACCTTTGAATGAATTGAACGGAGGTGCCACAAATCGTCACCATGGTGTTCATCTTCTCCGCCACCGGTGGTGCTCCGCCGCGCCCTGATCTCCTCGGCTATGCTCGTCCTTCCTCGTCTGAGCATGTCCTCGAGTTCCTGGTGATCCCTTGGCCATTTTGCCCTCTTTCCAGAGCCTGCCCGAGCCACATAGCGCCACCCCACCTAGCGCCGCCGCTCGCCGCCGACGGAGATCGCAGTTGTCGTGGTTTGTGAAGGTCCCGCAACCTACTATCGTGCTTGAGTAGTCCGCCGCAGCCCCATTGAGCTCAAGCGCTCCTTGAACCCCCCTCCTTGCGTGCTCCCGTGCCATCTGGTGCGTCGCCGGTGTGCTGCACACTCGTCGGATGTGCCCGTGTGAGGTTAAATTAGGGCTAAACACAATTACTAGTTCTTAACCAATATAGAGTAGTTAGTATTTTAGATGCTGACCAGTGGACCCCCCTTCCAATAATCTGGTAAATAACGTTTTACATAATAAAGAAACAACAATGTGTGGTCCCATCTGTCAGAAGGGGCAAAAATGTCTGAAAAATGTCTCAGAGACGGTCAAAGGCCTTTGACCAGACGGAAGTTGTACGGAGGGGCATTTCTATAAGGACACTTGACGGAAGAGGGGTATTTTTGAGCATACTCGAAATTTAGGGGCAAATGCCAGGTGTGGGTTCAAGTTAGGGGGAGAAATGGAATTGTCCCTTTTTTCTTAGAAACAGCCATTTTATCATTTCATTTTCTTTATTCTTCAAGTTTTTTTTCTTTTTTCCGAGAGAACTTCTAATCTATTCATCTTCAATCATGGCAGTACAACGAACACGAAAAATAATAAAAATTACATCCAAACCCGTAGACCACCTAGCGACGAATACAAGTACTGAAGCGAGCCGAAGGCGCGCCGCTGTCATTGCCCCTCCCTTGCCGGAGGCGGGCAAAACTTGTTGTAGTAGATAGTCGGGAAGTCGTCGTGCTAAGGCCCCATAGGACTAGCGCAGCCAAACAGCAACCGCTGACGATGAAGAGTAGCATAGATTAGAAGGACCCAACCTGGAAACACATGAACATAGACGAACTACGACCGGATCCGAGCAAATCCACAATGGACAGAAACGCCGGAGACACACCTCCACACGCTCACCGATGATGCTTGACACACCATCGGAATGGGGGTTTAGGCGGGGAGAACCTTATTCCATCTTCATGGAGCCACCGCCGTCTTGTCTTGCTGAGCAGGACACAAACCCTAACAAAATGTGAAGAAAAAACTAAAAACAGAGCCCTCCCACAGGCAAGGGCCGAGATCCACCGTGCCGCCATGGCCCTAAGGCCACCGGAGACGAGGCGGACTGATGGTGACGCCGGCGGGAGGCATGGAAACCCTAGACTTTTGTCGGGGAGGAGGCATCCCGCTTGGGTATGAGTTAATCTTATTCTTCAAGGTTAATACCAATGGATCGATTCATTTCTTCTTAGAAAACTTCTTACTTGCAAAAATCCACTATTATATGCTTATTGTCGCATATTGTAAAAAAAATATGTGTAAATTGTGTTAAAAATTTGTCCTTTTTCCAATTTATTTCTTCTGAAGCATAATACCAATGGCACTAATTGATTTTTCTTAGGAACCTTAATTTTTTTGTGCAAGTGTACACGCAAGTACTATACAATATGTGTGTAATGTTGGGGAACACAATATTTCAAAAAAAATCGTACGATCACGCAAGATCTATCTAGGAGATGCATAGCAACGAGAGGGGAGAGTGTGTCTATGTACCCTCATAGACCGAAAGCGGAAGCGTTAAGTAACGCGGTTGATGTAGTCGAACGTCTTCGCGATCCAACCGATCAAGTACGGAATGCACGGCACCTCCGCGATCTGCACATGTTCAGCTCGGTGACGTCCCTCGAACTCTAGATCCAGCTGAGGCCGAGGGAGAGTTTCGTCAGCACGACGATGTGGTGACGGTGATGATGAAGTTACCGACGCAGGGCTTCGCCTAAGCACTACGACAATATGACCGAGGTGGAAATCTGTGGAGCGGGGCACCGCACATGGCTAAACAATCAACTTGTGTGTCTATGGGGTGCCCCCTCCCCCGTATATAAAGGAGGGGGCCGACCGGCCTCATGGTGCGCCCCAAGGGGGGATTCCTACTCCTACTAGGAGTAGGTTTCCCCCCTTTCCTAGTCCAACTAGGAGGGGGAAGGAAGGGGAAGAGGGGAAGAAGGAAAGGGGCGCCCCCACCCTTCCCTAGTCGAATTCGGACCCAAGGGGGAGGGGGCCCGCGGCCTGACCTGGCCGCCCCTCTCTCTCTCCACTAAGGCCCATATGGCCCATTAGACTCCCCGGGGGGTTCCGGTAACCCCCCGATACTCCGGTAAATGTCCGAACTCATCCGAAACCATTCCGGTGTCCAATCATAACCTTCCAGTATATCAATCTTCATGTCTCGACCATTTCGAGACTCCTCGTCATGTCCGTCATCACATCCGGTACTCCAAACTACCTTCGGTACATCAAAACACATAAACTCGTAATACCGATCGACATCGAACGTTAAGCGTGCGGACCCTACGGGTTCGAGAACTATGTAGACATGACCGAGACTCATTTCCGGTCAATAACCAATCGCGGAACCTGGATGCTCAAATTGGCTCCCACATATTCTACGAAGATCTTTATCGGTCAAACCGCATGACAACATACATTGTTCCCTTTGTCATCGATATGTTACTTGCCAGATATTCGATCGTTGGTATCATCATACCTAGTTCAATCTCGTTACCAGCAAGTCTGTTTACTCGTTCCGTAATGCATCATCCCGCAACTAACTCATTAGTCACATTGCTTGCAAGGCTTATAGTGATATGCATTACCGAGAGGGCCCAGAGATACCTTTCCGACAATCGGAGTGACAAATCCTAATCTCGATCTATGCCAACTCAACAAACACCATCGGAGACACCTGTAGAGCATCTTTATAATCACCCAGTTACATTGTGACGTTTGATAGCACACTAAGTGTTCCTCCGGTATTCGGGAGTTGCATAATCTCATAGTCATAGGAACATGTATAAGTTATGAAGAAAGCAATAGCAACAAACTAAACGATCATCGTGCTAAGCTAATGGATGGGTCTTGTCAATCACATCATTCTCTAATGATGTGATCCCGTTAGTCAAATGACAACTCATGTCTATGGCTAGGAAACTTAACCATCTTTGATTAATGAGCTAGTCAAGTAGAGGCATACTACTGACACTCTGTTTGTCTATGTATTCACACATGTACTACGTTTTTGGTTAATACAATTCTAGCATGAATAATAAACATTTATCGTGATATAAGGAAATATAAATAACAACTTTATTATTGCCTCTAGGGCATATTTCCTTCAGTCTCCCACTTGCACTAGAGTCAATAATCTAGATTACATAGTAATGATTCTAACACCCATGGAGTCTTGGTGCTAATCATGTTTTGCTCGTGAGAGAGGCTTAGTCAACGGGTCTGCAACATTCAGATCCGTATGTATTTTGCAAATCTCTATGTCTCCGTCCTTGACTTGATCGCGGATGGAATTGAAGCGTCTCTTGATGTGCTTGGTTCTCTTGTGAAATCTGGATTGCTTTGCCAAGGCAATTGCACCAGTATTGTCACAAAAGATTTTCATTGGACGCGATGCACTAGGTATGATACCTAGATCGGATATGAACTCCTTCATTTGCTGCTTCTGAAGCAGCTATGTACTCCGCTTCACACGTAGATCCCGCCACGACGCTTTGCTTAGAACTGCACCAACTGACAGCTCCACCGTTCAATATAAACACGTATCCGGTTTGCGAATTAGAGTCTTCCGGATCAGTGTCAAAGCTTGCATCGACGTAACCATTTACGACGAGCTCTTTGTCACCTCCATAAACGAGAACATATCCTTAGTCCTTTTCAGGTATTTCAGGATGTTCTTGACCGCTGTCCAGTGATCCACTCCTAGATTACTTTGGTACCTCCCTGCTAAACTAATAGCAAGGCACACATCAGGTCTGTTACACAGCATGCATACATGATAGAACCTATGGCTGAAGCATAGCGAATGACTTCATTTTCTCTCTATCTTCTGCAGTGGTCGGGCATTGAGTCTGACTCAACTTCACACCTTGTAGCACAGGCAAGAACCCTTTCTTTGCTTGATCCATTTTGAACTTCTTCAAAAATTTATCAAGGTATGTGCTTTGAAAGTCCAATTAAGCGTCTTTATCTATCTCTATACATCTTGATGCCCAATATATACGCAGCTTCACCGAGGTCTTTCATTGAAAAACTCTTATTCAAGTATCCTTTTATGCTATCCAGAAATTCTATATCATTTCCAATCAATAATATGTCATCCACATATAGTATTAGAAATGCTACAGAGCTCCCACTCACTTTCTTGTAAATACGAGCTTGTCCAAAAGTCTGTATAAAACCATATGCTTTGATCACACTACCAAATCGTTTATTCCAACTCCGAGATGCTTGCACCAGTCCATAAATGGATCGCTGGAGCTTGCACACTTTGTTAACATCCTTTGGATCGACAAAACCTTCGGGTTGTATCATATACAACTCTTCTTCCAGAAATCCATTCAGGAATGCAGTTTTGACATCCATTTGCCAAATTTCATAATCATAAAATGCGGCAATTGCTAACATGATTCGGACGGACTTAAGCATCGCTACGGGTGACAAGGTCTCATCGTAGTCAACTCTTTGAGCTTGTCGAAAACCTTTTGCAACAAGTCGAGCTTTGTAGACAGTAACATTACCTTCAGCGTCAGTCTTCTTCTTGAAGATCCATTTATTCTCTATGGCTTGCCATCATCGGGCAAGTCAACCAAAGTCCACACTTTGTTCTCATACATGGATCCCATCTCAAATTTCATGGCCTCAAGCCATTTCACGGAATCTGGGCTCATCATTGCTTCCTCATAGTTCGTAGCTTCGTCATGGTCAAGGAACATGACTTCCAGAACAGGATTACCGTACCACTCTGGTGCGGATCTCACTCTGGTTGACTTACGAGGTTTGGTAGTAACTTGATCTAAAGTTACATGATCATCATCATTAGCTTCCTCACTAATTGGTGTAGGAGTCACATGAACTCATTTCTGTGATGAACCACTTTCCAATAAGGGAGCAGGTACAGTTACCTCATCAAGTTCTACTTTCCTCCCACTCACTTCTTTCGAGAGAAATTCCTTTCTTTAGAAAGTATCCATTCTTAGCAATGAATATGTTGCCTTCAGATCTGTGATAGAAGGTGTACCCAACAGTCTCCTTTGGGTATCCTATGAAGACACATTTCTCCGATTTGGGTTCGAGCTTATCAGGTTGAAGCTTTTTCACATAAGCATCGCAGCCCCAAACTTTAAGAAACGACAACTTGGATTTCTTGCCAAACCACAGTTCATAAGGTGTCATCTCAACGGATTTAGATGGTGCCCTATTTAACGTCTATGCATCCGTCTCTAAAGCATAACCCCAAAACGATAGCTGTAAATCAGTAAGAGACATCATAGATCGCATCATATCTAATAAAGTGCGGTTACAACGTTCGGACACACCATTACGCTGTGGTGTTCCGGGTGGCGTGAGTTGCGAAACTATTCCGCATTGTTTCAAATGAAGACCAAACTCATAACTCAAATATTCTCCTCCACGATCAGATCGTAGAAACTTTATTTTCTTGTTAGGATGATTTTCCACTTCACTCTGAAATTCTTTGAACTTTTCAAATGTTTCAGACTTATGTTTCATTAAGTAGATATACCCATATCTGCTCAAATCATCTGTGAAGGTCAGGAAATAACGATAGCCGCCGCGAGCATCAACACTCATCGGACCGCATACATCAGTATGTATTATTTCCAACAAGTCTGTTGCTCACTCCATTGTTCCGGAGAACGGAGTCTTAGTCATCTTGCCCATGAGGCATGGTTCACAAGCATCAAGTGATTCATAATCAAGTGATTCCAAAAGCCCATCAGCATGGAGTTTCTTCATGCGCTTTACACCAATATGACCTAGACGGCAGTGCCACAAATAAGTTGCACTATCATTATTAAACTTATATCTTTTGGCTTCAATACTATGAATATGTGTATCACTACTATCAAGATTTAGTAAAAATAGACCACTCATCAAGGGTGCATGACCATAAAAGATATTACTCATATAAATAGAACAACCATTATTCTCTGATTTAAATGTATAACCGTCTCGCATCAAACAAGATCCAGATATAATGTTCATGCTTAACGCTGGCACCAAATAACAATTATTTGTTGGGGAACGTAGTAATTTCAAAAAAAAATCCTACGCACACGCAAGATCCATCTAGGTGATGCATCGCAATGAGAGGGGAGAGTGTTGTCCACGTACCCTCGTAGACCGAAAGCGAAAGCGTTATGACAACGCGGTTGATGTAGTCATACGTCTTCACGATCCGACCGATCCTAGTACCAAAAGTACGGCACCTCCGCGATCTGCACACGTTTGGCTCGGTGACGTCCCACGAACTCTCGATCCAGCCGAGTGTCAAGGGAGAGCTTCGTCAGCACGACGGCGTGATGACGGTGATGATGAAGTTACCGACGCAGGGCTTCGCCTAAGCACTACAACGATATGACCGAGGTGGAACCTGTTGAGGGGGGCACGGCACACGGCTAAGACAACTGTCAACTTGTGTGTCTATGGGGTGCCCCCCTCCCCGTATATAAAGGAGTGGAGGAGGGGGAGGTCCGGCCCTCTCATGGCGTGCCCCAAGGGGAGTCCTACTCCCACCGGGAGTAGGATTCCCCCCCTTCCCTAGTTGGAGTAGGAGAGGACGGAAGGAGGAGAGAGGGAGAAGGAAAGGGGGCGCCCCCCCATCCCTAGTCCAATTCGGACCCAAGGGGGAGGGGGCACGCGTCCTGCCCTGGCCGCCCCTCTCTCTCTCCACTAAGGCCCATATGGCCCATTAGACTCCCCGGGGGGTTCTGGTAACCCCCCGATTCTCCGGTAATTGCCCGAACTCACCCGGAACCATTCCGAAGTCCAAACATAGTCGTCCAATATATCAATCTTTATGTCTCGACTATTTCAAGACTCATCGTCATGTCGGTGATCACATCCAGGACTCTGAACAACCTTCGGTACATCAAAACAGATAAACTCATAATACCGATCGTCACCGAACGTTAAGCGTGCGGACCCTATGGGTTTGAGAACTATGTAGACATGAAGGAGACTCATCTACGGTCAATAAACATAGCGTAACCTGGATGCTCTTATTGGTTCCTACATATTCTACAAAGATCTTTATCGGTCAAACCGCATAACAACATACGTTGTTCCCTTTGTCATCAGTATGTTACTTGCCCGAGATTCGATCGTCGGTATCTCAATACCTAGTTCAATCTCGTTACTGGCAAGTCTCTTTACTCGTTCCGTAATGCATCATCCCATAACTAACTCATTAGTCATATTGCTTGCAAGGCTTATAGTGATGTGCATTAACGAGAGGGCCCAGAGATACCTCTCCGAAACACGGAGTGACAAATCCTAATCTCGATCTATGCCAACCCAACAAACACCATTGGATACACCTGTAGAGAATCTTTATAGTCACCCAGTTACGTTGTGACGTTTGATAGAACACTAAGTGTTCCTCCGGTATTCGGGAGTTGCAGAATCTCATAGTCATAGGAACATGTAGAAGTCATGAAGAAAGCAATAGCAACAAACTAAACGATCAAGTGCTAAGCTAACGGAATGGGTCAAGTCAATCACATCATTCTCTAATGATGTTGATCATGTTAATCAAATGACAACTCATGTCTATGGCTAGGAAACTTAACCATCTTTGATTCAACGAGCTAGTCAAGTAGAGGCATACTAGTGACACTTTGTTTGTCTATGTATTCACACATGTACTAAGTTTCCGGTTAATACAATTCTAGCATGAATAATAAACATTTATCATGATATAAGGAAATATAAATAACAACTTTATTATTACCTCTAGGGCATATTTCCTTCAGTCTCCCACTTGCACTAGAGTCAATAATCTAGATTACACAGTAATGGTTCTAACACCCATGGAGTCTTGGTGCTGATCATGTCTTGCTCGTGATAGAGGCTTAGTCAATGGGTCTGCAACATTCAGATCCGTATGTATCTTGCAAATCTCTATGTCTCCCTCCTTGACTTGATCGCGGATGGAATTGAAGCGTCTCTTGATGTGCTTGGTTCTCTTGTGAAATCTGGATTCCTTTGCCAAGGCAATTGCACCAGTATTGTCACAAAAGATTTTCATTGGAACCGATGCACTAGGTATGACACCTAAATCGGATATGAATTCCTTCATCCAGACTCCTTCATTTGCTGCTTCCGAAGCAGCTATGTACTCCGCTTCACACGTAGATCATGCCACGACGCTTTGCTTAGAACTGCACCAACTCACAGCTCCACCGTTCAATATAAATACGTATTCGGTTTGTGACTTAGAGTCATCCGGATCAGTGTCAAAGCTTGCATCGACGTAACCATTTACGACGAGCTCTTTGTCGCCTCCATAAACGAGAAACATATCCTGAGTCCTTTTCAGGTATTTCAGGATGTTCTTGATCGTTGTCCAGTGATCCGCTCCTGGATTACTTTGGTACCTCCCTGCTAAACTAATAGCAAGGCACACATCAGGTCTGGTACACAGCATTGCATACATGATAGAACCTATGGCTGAAGCATAGGGAATGACTTTCATTTTCTCTATGTCTTCTGCAGTGGTCGGGCATTGAGTCTAACTCAATTTCACACCTTGTAACACAGGCAAGAACCCTTTTTTTGCTTGATCTGCTTTGAACTTCTTCAAAACTTTATCAAGGTATGTGCTTTATGAAAGTCCAATTAAGCGTCTTGATCTATCTCTATAGATCTTGATGTCCAATATATAAGCAGCTTCACCGAGGTCTTTCATTGAAAAACTCTTATTCAAGTATCCTTTTATGCTATCTAGAAATTCTATATCATTTCCAATCAACAATATGTCATCCACATATAATATTAGAAATGCTACAGAGCTCCCACTCACTTTCTTGTAAATACAGGCTTCTCCAAAAGTCTGTATAAAACCATATGCTTTGATCACACTATCATAACGTTTATTCCAACTCCGAGATGCTTGCACCAGTCCATAAATGGATCACTGGGGCTTACACACTTTGTTTGCATCCTTTGGATTGATAAAACCTTCGGGTTGCATCATATACAACTCTTCTTCCAGAAATCCATTCAGGAATGCAGTCTTTACATCCATTTGCCAAATTTTATAATCATAAAATTCAGCAATTGCTAACATGATTCGGACGGACTTAAGCATTGCTACAGGTGAGAAGGTCTCATCGTTCCTTGAACTTGTCGAAAACCTTTCGCAACAAGTCGAGCTTTGTAGACAGTAACATTACCGTTAGTGTCAGTCTTCTTCTTGAAGATCCATTTATTCTCTATGGCTTGCCGACCATCAGGCAAATCAACCAAAGTCCACACTTTGTTCTCATACATGGATCCCATCAAATATTTCATGGCCTCAAGCCATTTCGCGGAATCTGGGCTCATCGTTGCTTCCTCATAGTTCGTAGGTTCGTCATGGTCAAGTAACATGACCTCCAGAACCTGATTACTGTACCACTGTGGTGCGGATCTTACTTTGGTTGACCTACGAGGTTTAGTAGTAACTTGATCTGAAGTTACATGATCATCATTAGCTTCCTCACTAATTGGTGTAGTAGTCACAGGAACTGATTTCTGTGATGAACTACTTTCCAATAAGGGAGCAAGTACAGTTACCTCATCAAGTTCTACTTTCCTCCCACTCACTTCTTTCAAGAGAAACTCCTTCTCTAGAAAGGATCCATTCTTAGCAACAAATATCTTGCCTTCGGATCTGTGATGGAAGGTGTACCCAACAGTCTCCTTTCGGTATCCTATCAAGACACATTTCTCCGATTTGGGTTCGAGCTTATCAGGTTGAAGCTTTTTCACATAAGCATCGCAGCCCCAAACTTTAAGAAACGACAATTTGGGTTTCTTGCCAAACCACAGTTCATAAAGTGTCATCTCAACAGATTTAGATGGTGCCCTATTTAACGTGAATGCAGCCGTCTCTAAAGCATAACCCCAAAACGATAGCGGTAAATCAGTAAGAGACATCATAGATCGCACCATATCTAATAAAGTGCGGTTATGACATTTCGACACACCCTTTCGTTGTGGTGTTCCAGGTGGCGTGAGTTGCGAAACTATTCTGCATTGTTTCAAATGAAGACCAAACTCGTAACTCAAATATTCTCCTCCACGATTAGATCGTAGAAACTTTATCTTCTTGTTACGATGATTTTCCACTTCACTATGAAATTCTCTGAACTTTTCAAATGCTTCAGACTTATGTTTCATCAAGTAGATATACCCATATCTGCTCAAATCATCTGTGAAGGTCAGAAAATAACGATACCCGCCGCGAGCCTCAATATTCATCGGACCACATACATCAGTATGTATGATTTCCAACAAATCTGTTGCTCGCTCCATTGTTCCGGAGAACGGAGTTTTAGTCATCTTGCCCATGAGGCATGGTTCGCAAGTACCAAGTGATTCATAATCAAGTTATTCCAAAAGTCCATCAGAATGGAGTTTCTTCATGCGCTTTACACCAATATGACCCAAACGGCAGTGCCACAAATAAGTTGCACTATCATTATCAACTTTGCATCTTTTGGCTTCAATATTATGAATATGTATGTCACTACTATCGAGATTCAACAAAAATAGACCACTCTTCAAGGGTGCATGACCATAAAATATATTACTCATATAAATAGAACAACCATTATTCTCAGATTTAAATGTGTTGGGGAACGTAGTAATTTCAAAAAATATCCTACGCACACGCAAGATCATGGTGATGCATAGCAACGAGAGGGAGAGTGTTGTCCACGTACCCTCATAGACCGAAAGCGGAAGCGTTATGACAATGCGGTTGATGTAGTCATACGTCTTCACGATCGACCGATCCTAGTACCGAACGTACAGCACCTCCGCGATCTACACACGTTCAGCTCGGTGACGTCCCACGAACTCACGATCCAGTAGAGCTTCGAGGGAGAGCTTCATCAGCACGACGGTGTGATGACGGTGATGATGAAGTTACCCGCGCAGGGCTTCGCCTAAGCACTACGATGATATGACCGAGGTGGATTATGGTGGAGGGGGGCACCGCACACGGCTAAGAACAATGTCTGTTGTGTGTTCTAGGGTGCTCCCTGCCCCCGTATATAAAGGAGCAAGGGGGAGGCCAGCCGGCCTTGGGGCGCGCCATGGAGGGGAGGAGTCCTCCTCCTAGTAGGAGTAGGACTCCCCCTTTCCTAGTCCAACTAGGAGGAGGAAGGGGGAAGGAAAGAGAGGGAGAGGGAAAGAGGGGCCGCGCCCCCCTCACCTAGTCCAATTCGGACTCCCCGCGGGAGGGGGCGCGTCACCTTCTGGGCTGCTGCCCTCTCTCTCCCCTAAGGCCCACTAAGGCCCAATACTTTCCCGGGGGGTTCCGGTAACCCCTCCGGCACTCCGGTTTTCTCCGAAATCACCCGGAACACTTCCGGTGTCCGAATATAGCCGTCCAATATATCAATCTTTATGTCTCGACCATTTCGAGATTCCCCGTCATGTCCGTGATCATATCCGGGACTCCAAACTACCTTCGGTACATCAAAACACATAAACTCATAATACCGATCGTCACCGAACTTTAAGCATGCGGACCCTACGGGTTCCAGAACTATGTAGACATGACCGAGACTCATCTCCGGTAAATAACCAATAGCGGAACCTGGATGCTCATATTGGTTCCTACATATTCTACAAAGATCTTTATCGGTCAAACCGCATAACAACATACGTTGTTCCCTTTGTCATCGGTATGTTACTTGCCCGAGATTCGATCGTCGGTATCTCAATACCTAGTTCAATCTCGTTACCGGCAAGTCTCTTTACTCGTTTCGTAATGCATCATCCCGCAACTAACTTATTAGTCACATTTCTTGCAAGGCTTATATTGATGTGCATTACCGAGAGGGCCCAGAGATACCTCTCCGACAATCGGAGTGACTAATCCTAATATTGACCTATGCCAACTCTACAAGTACCATCGGAGACACGTGTAGAGCACCTTTATAATCACCCAATTACGTTGTGACGTTTGGTAGCACACAAAGTGTTCCTCCGGTATTCGGGAGTTGCATAATCTCATAGTCATAGGAACATGTATAAGTCATGAAGAAAGCAATAGCAATATACTAAATGATCAAGTGCTAAGCTAACGGAATGGGTCAAGTCAATCACATCATTCTCAAATGATGTGATCCCGTTAATCAAATGACAACTCATGTCTATGGCTAGGAAACATAACCATCTTTGATTCAACGAGCTAGTCAAGTAGAGGCATACTAGTGACACTCTGTTTGTCTATGTATTCACACATGTACTAAGTTTCCGGTTAATACAATTCTAGCATGAATAATAAACATTTATCATGATATAAGGAAATATAAATGACAACTTTATTATTGCCTGTAGGGCATATTTCCTTCAAAATGAATAACCGTCTCGCATCAAACAAGATCCAGATATAATGTTCATGCTTAACGCTGGCACCAAATAACAATTATTTAGGTGTAACGCCCATGATGCGGCTATATCTCCCACGTGTCGAGGCACGACTTAGAGGCATAACCGCATTGTGGTTTTGTCGCAAGAAGGGTCATCTTCACACAATCCCATGTAATGAACAAGAATGGGATAAAGAGTTGGCTTACAATCACCACTTCACACAATACATAAATAAATCATACATCAATCAGATACACACATAGAACGACTACGGTCAAAACCAAAAGAAAAGAAGATAAACCCAACTGCTAGATCCCCGATCGTCCCAACTGGGCTCCACTACCGATCATCAGGAAACAAAACATAATAACGACCAAGTTCCTCGTCGAACTCCCACTTGAGCTCGGTTACATCACCTGCACTGGTTTCGTCGGCACCTGCAACTGTTTTGGTAGAATCTGTGAGTCACGAGGACTCAGCAATCGCACACCCGCGAGATCAAGACTATTTAAGCTAATAGGAAGGATGGGGTAATGAGGTGGAGCTGCAGCAAGCACTAAGCATATATGGTGGCTAACATACGCAAATGAGAGCGAGAAGAGAAGCAACGGAACGGTCGTGAAGCTAGCAATGATCAAGAAGTGATCCTGAACTCCTACTTACGTCAAACATAACCCAAAACCGTGTTCACTTCCCGGACTCCGCCGAAAAGAGACCATCACGGTTACACACACGGTTGATGCATTTTAATTAAGTCGAGTGTCAAATTCTCTACAACCGGATATTAATAAATTCCCATCTGCCACATAACCGCGGGCACGGCTCTCGAAAGTTTATACCCTGCAGGGGTGTCCCAACTTAGCCCATTATAAGCTCTCGCGGTCAATGAAGGATGTTCCTTCTCCCGGGAAGACCCGATCAGTCTCGGAATCCCGGTTTGCAAGACATTTCGACAATGGTAAAACAAGACCAGCAAAGCCGCCTGAATGTGCCGACAAATCCCGATAGGAGCTGCACATATCTCGTTCTCAGGGCACACCGGATGAGCAAGACGTCAGGTTGGCATAGACCCTGGTTGCCCAGGGGGTGCCGGACATCGCTCGATTTAGACCAGCACTCGAAGGAGCACTGGCCTGGGGGGGCAATAAAGATGACCCTTGAGTGTGCAAAACCAAAGGGAAAAAGCTTAGGTGGCAAATGTTAAAACCAAGGTTGGGCCTTGCTGGAGGAGTTTTATTCAAAGCGAACTGTCAAGGGGGTCCCATAAATCACCCAACCGCGTTAGGAACGCAAAATCAAGGAACATAACACCAGCATGACGGAAACTAGGGAGGCAAGAGTGGAACAAAACACCAGGCATAAGGCCGAGCCTTCCACCCTTTACCAAGTATATAGATGCATTAATTAAGATAAGAGATATTGTGATATCCCAACATATCCATGTTCCAACATGGAACAAACTTCATCTTCACCTGCAACTATCAATGCTATAAGAGGGGCTGAGCAAAAGCGGTAACATAGCCAAACAACGGTTTGCTAGGAAAGGTGGGTTAGAGGCTTGACATGGCAATATGGGAGGCATGATATAGCAAGTGGTGTTGGAAATATGCCCTGGAGGCAATAATAAATGGTTATTATTATATTTCATTGTTCATGGTAATTGTCTATTGTTCATGCTATAATTGTGTTATCCGGAAATCATAATACATGTGTGAATACATAGACCACAACGTGTCCCTAGTAAGCCTCTAGTTGACTAGCTCATTGATCAACCGATAGTCATGGTTTCCTGACTATGGACATTGGATGTCGTTGATAATGGGATCACATCATTAGGAGAATGATGTGATGGAGAAGACCCAATCCTAAGCATAGCTCAAAGATCGTGTAGTTCGTTTGCTAGAGCTTTTCCAATGTCAAGTGTCTTTTCCTTAGACCATGAGATCGTGCAACTCCCAGATATCGTAGGAGTACTTTGGGTGTGCCAAACGTCACAACGTAACTGGGTGACTATAAAGGTCCATTACGGGTATCTCCGAAAGTGTCTGTTGGGTTAGCACGGATCGAGACTGGGATATGTCACTCCGTGTGACGGAGAGGTATCTCTGGTCCCACTCGGTAATGCATCATCATAATGAGCTCAATGTGACTAAGGCGTTAGTCACGGGATCATGCATTGCGGTACGAGTAAAGAGACTTGCCGGTAACGAGATTGAACAAGGTATTGGGATACCGACGATCGAATCTCGGGCAAGTAACATACCGATTGACAAAGGGAATTGTATACGGGATTGATTGAATCCTCGACATCGTGGTTCATCCGATGAGATCATCGTGGAACATGTGGGAGCCAACATGGGTATCCAGATCCCGCTGTTGGTTATTGACTGGAGAGGCGTCTCGGTCATGTCTGCATGTCTCCCGAACCCGTAGGGTCTACACACTTAAGGTTCGGTGACGCTAGGGTTGTAGAGATATGAGTATGCGGAAACTCGAAAGTTTTTCGGAGTCCCGGACGTCACGAGGAGTTCCGGAATGGTCCGGAGGTGAAGAATTATATATAGGAAGTCAAGTTTCGGCCACCGGGAAAGTTTCGGGGGTCACCGGTATTGTACCGGGACCACCGGAAGTGTCCCGGGGGTCCACCGGGTGGGGCCACCTATCCCGGAGGGCCCCATGGGCTGAAGTGGGAATGGAACCAGCCCATAGTGGGCTGGGGCGCCCCCCATGGGCCTCCCCGCTGCGCCTAGGGTTGGAAACCCTCCGGTGGGGGGGCGCCCCACTTGCCTTGGGGGGCAAGTCTCCCCCCTGGCCGCCGCCCCCCATCCAGATGGTTCTTGGCCGGTGCCCCCCCTCCCAGGGGGCCTATATAAAGGGGGGAGGGAGGGCAGCAATACTACAGCCTTGGGCGCCTCCCTCCTCCCCTGCAACACCTCTCTCTCTCGCAGAAGCTCGGCGAAGCCCTGCCGAGATCCCGCTACATCCACCACCACGCCGTCGTGCTGCTGGATCTCCATCAACCTCTCCTTCCCCCTTGCTGGATCAAGAAGGAGGAGACGTCGCTGCACCGTACGTGTTTTGAACGCGGAGGTGCCGTCCGTTCGGCACTCGGTCATCGGTGATTTGGATCACGGCGAGTACGACTCCATCAACCACGTTCATTGGAACGCTTCCGCTCGCAATCTACAAGGGTATGTAGATGCACTCCTTTCCCCTCGTTGCTAGTATACTCCATAGATGGATCTTGGTGAGCATAGGAAAATTTTAAAATTCTGCTACGATCCCCAACAGTGGCATCATGAGCCAGGCCTATGCGTAGTTACTATGCACGAGTAGAACACAAAGCAGTTGTGGGTGTTGATGTTGCCAATTCTTCTTGCCGCTACTAGTCGTATGTTGTTTCGGCGGCATTGTGGGATGAAGCGGCTCGGACTGACCTTACACGTACGCTTACGTGAGACAGGTTCCACCGACTGACATGCACTAGTTTCATAAGGTGGCTAGCGGGTGTCTGTCTCTCCTACTTTAGTCGGAACGGATTCGATGAAAAGGGTCCTTATGAAGGGTAAATAGAAATTGGCAAATCACGTTGTGGTTTTACGTAGGTAAGAAACGTTATTGCTAGAAACCTATACAAGCCACGTAAAAACTTGCAACAACAATTAGAGGACGTCTAACTTGTTTTTGCAGCATGTGCTTTGTGATGTGATATGGCCAGAAGATGTGATGAATGATATATGTGATGTATGAGATTGATCATATTCTTGTAATAGGAATCACGACTTGCATGTCGATGAGTATGACAACCGGCAGGAGCCATAGGAGTTGTCTTTATTATTTTGTATGATCCGCGGGTCATTGAATAACGCCATGTAAAATACTTTACTTTGTTGCTAAACGCGTTAGCCATAGAAGTAGAAGTAATCGTTGGCGTGACAACTTCATGAAGACACAATGATGGAGATCGTGATGATGGAGATCATGGTGTCATGCCGGTGACGAAGATGATCATGGTGCCCCGAAGATGGAGATCAAAGGAGCAAATGATATTGGCCATATGATGTCACTATTTGATTGCATGTGATGTTTATCATGTTTTGCATCTTATTTGCTTAGAACGACGGTAGTAAGTAAGATGATCCCTTATAATAATTTCAAGAAAGTGTTCCCCCTAACTGTGCACCATTGCGAAGGTTCGTTGTTTCGAAGCACCACGTGATGATCGGGTGTGATAGATTCTAACGTTCACATACAACGGGCGTTGACGAGCCTAGCATGTATAGACATGGCCTCGGAACACACGCAATACACTTAGGTTGACTTGACGAGCCTAGCATGTACAGACATGGCCTCGGAACACGGAGGACCGAAAGGTCGAGCATGAGTCGTATAGAAGATACGATCAACATGGAGATGTTCACCGATCTTGACTAGTCCGTCTCACGTGATGATCGGACACGGCCTAGTTAACTCGGATCATGTTTCAGTTAGATGACTAGAGGGATGTCTATCTGAGTGGGAGTTCATTGAGTAATTTGATTAGATGAACTTAATTATCATGAACTTAGTCTAAAATCTTTACACTATGTCTTGTAGATCAAATGGCCCACATTGTCCTCAATTTCAACGCGTTCCTAGAGAAAACCAAGCTGAAAGATGATGGCAGCAACTATACAGACTGGGTCCGGAACCTGAGGATAATCCTCATAGCAGCCAAGAAAGATTATGTCTTAGAAGCAACGCTAGGTGAAGCACCAATCCCAGAGAACCAAGACGTTATGAACGCTTGGCAGCAGCGTGCTGATGATTACTCCCTCGTTCAGTGCGGCATGCTTTACAGCTTAGAACCGGGTCTTCAAAAGCGTTTTGAGAAACATGGAGCATATGAGATGTTCGAAGAGCTGAAAATGGTTTTCCAAGCTCATGCCCGGGTCGAGAGATATGAAGTCTCCGACAAGTTCTTCAGCTGTAAAATGGAGGAAAATAGTTCTGCTAGTGAGCACATACTCAGAATGACTGGGTTGCATAACCGCTTGTCTCAGCTGGGAGTCAATCTCCCGGATGACGCGGTCATTGACAGAATCCTCCAGTCGCTTCCACCAAGCTACAAGAGCTTTGTGATGAACTTCAATATGCAGGGGATGGAAAATACCATTCCTGAGGTATATTCAATGCTAAAATCAGCGGAGGTGGAGATCAGAAAAGAACATCAAGTGTTGATTGTGAATAAAACCACTAAGTTCAAGAAGGGCAAGGGTAAGAAGAACTTCAAGAAGGACGGCAAGGGAGTTACCGCGCCCGGTAAGCCAGTTACTGGGAAGAAGTCGAAGAATGGACCCAAGCCTGAGACTGAGTGCTTTTATTGCAAGGGAAGTGGTCACTGGAAGCGGAATTGCCCCAAATACTTAGCGGACAAGAAGGCCGGCAACACCAAAGGTATATGTGATATACATGTAATTGATGTGTACCTTACCAGTACTCGTAGTAGCTCCTGGGTATTTGATACCGGTGCGGTTGCTCATATTTGTAACTCAAAACAGGAACTGCGGAATAAACAGAGACTGGCAAAGGACGAGGTGACGATGCGCGTCGGGAATGGTTCCAAGGTCGATGTGATCGCCGTCGGCACGCTACCTCTGCATCTACCTACGGGATTAGTTTTAAACCTCAATAATTGTTATTTAGTGCCAGCTTTGAGCATGAACATTGTATCTGGATCTCGTTTAATTCGAGATGGATACTCATTTAAATCCGAGAATAATGGTTGTTCTATTTATATGAGAGATATGTTTTATGGTCATGCCCCGCTGGTCAATGGTTTATTCTTGATGAATCTCGAATGTGATGTTACACATATTCATAGTGTGAATACCAAAAGATGTAAAGTTGATAACGATAGTCCCACATACTTGTGGCACTGCCGCCTTGGTCACATTGGTGTCAAGCGCATGAAGAAGCTCCATGCAGATGGACTTTTGGAGTCTCTTGATTACGAATCATTTGACACGTGCGAACCATGCCTCATGGGTAAGATGACCAAGACTCCGTTCTCCGGAACAATGGAGCGAGCAACCAACTTATTGGAAATCATACATACCGATGTGTGCGGTCCAATGAGTGTTGAGGTTCGCGGAGGATATCGTTATGTTCTCACTCTCACTGATGACTTAAGTAGATATGGGTATGTCTACCTAATGAAACACAAGTATGAAACTTTTGAAAAGTTCAAGGAATTTCAGAGTGAGGTTGAGAATCAACGTGACCGAAAAATAAAGTTCTTACGATCATATCGTGGTGGAGAATATTCAAGTCACGAATTTGGTACGCACTTAAGGAAATGTGGAATCGTTTCACAACTCACGCCGCCTGGAACACCTCAGCGAAACGGTGTGTCCGAACGTCGTAATCGCACTCTATTGGATATGGTGCGATCTATGATGTCTCTTACCGATTTACCGCTCTCATTTTGGGGCTATACTTTAGAGACTGCCGCATTCACTTTAAATAGGGCTCCGTCGAAATCCGTTGAGACGACACCGTATGAATTATGGTTTGGGAAGAAACCTAAGCTGTCGTTTCTAAAAGTTTGGGGATGCGATGCTTATGTCAAGAAACTTCAACCTGAAAAGCTCGAACCCAAGTCGGAAAAATGCGTCTTCATAGGATACCCTAAGGAAACTATTGGGTATACCTTCTACCTCAGATCCGAAGGCAAGATCTTCATTGCCAAGAACGGGTCCTTTCTGGAGAAGGAGTTTCTCTCGAAAGAATTGTGTGGGAGGAAAGTGGAACTTGATGAGGTGATAGTCACCCCTTCCGAACCGGAAAGTAGCGCAGCGCGGGAAAATGTTCCTATGGTGCCTACACCGACTGGGGAGGAAGTTAATGATGATGATCATGAAGCTTCGGCTCAAGTTACTACTGAACTTCGTAGGTCCACAAGGACACGTTCCGCACCAGAGTGGTACGGCAACCCTGTCCTGGAAATCATGTTGTTAGACAACGGTGAACCTTCGAACTATGAAGAAGCGATGGCGGGCCCGGATTCCGACAAATGGCTAGAAGCCATGAAATCCGAGATAGGATCCATGTATGAAAATGAAGTATGGACTTTGACTGACTTGCCCGATGATCGGCGAGCCATAGAAAACAAATGGATCTTTAAGAAGAAGACAGACGCGGATGGTAATGTGACCATCTATAAGGCTCGACTTGTCGCTAAGGGTTATCGACAAGTTCAAGGGGTTGACTACGATGAGACTTTCTCACCCGTAGCGAAGCTGAAGTCCGTCCGAATCATGTTAGCAATTGCCGCATACTATGATTATGAGATATGGCAGATGGACGTCAAAACGGCATTCCTTAATGGCTTCCTTAAGGAAGAATTGTATATGATGCAGCCGGAATGTTTTGTCGATCCTAAGAATGCTAACAAAGTATGCAAGCTCCAGCGCTCAATCTATGGGCTGGTGCAAGCATCTCGGAGTTGGAACATTCGCTTTGATGAGATGATCAAAGCGTTTGGGTTTACACAGACTTATGGAGAAGCCTGTTTTTACAAGAAAGTGAGTGGGAGCTCTATAGCATTTCTCATATTATATGTGGATGACATACTATTGATGGGAAATGATATAGAATTCTTGGAAAGTATAAAGGCCTATTTGGATAAGTGTTTTTCAATGAAGGACCTTGGAGAAGCTGCTTATATATTAGGCATCAAGATCTATAGAGATAGATCAAGACACCTCATTGGTCTTTCACAGAGTACATACCTTGACAAGATATTGAAGAAGTTCAATATGGATCAGTCCAAGAAGGGGTTCTTGCCTGTATTGCAAGGTGTGCAATTGAGCACAGCTCAATGCCTGACCACGGCAGAAGATAGAGAAAAGATGAGTGTCATCCCCTATGCCTCGGCCATAGGGTCTATTATGTATGCCATGCTGTGTACCAGACCTGATGTAAACCTTGCCGTGAGTTTGGTAGGAAGGTACCAAAGTAATCCCGGCATGGAACACTGGACAGCGGTCAAGAATATCCTGAAGTACCTGAAGAGGACTAAGGATATGTTTCTCGTATATGGAGGTGACGAAGAGCTCGTCGTAAAGGGTTACGTCGACGCTAGCTTCGACACAGATCTGGATGACTCGAAGTCACAAACCGGATACGTGTATATTTTGAATGGAGGAGCAGTAAGCTGGTGCAGTTGCAAGCAAAGCGTCGTGGCGGGATCTACATGTGAAGCGGAGTACATGGCAGCCTCGGAGGCAGCACAGGAAGCAGTCTGGATGAAGGAGTTCATTACCGACCTAGGGGTGATTCCCAATGCGTCGGGCCCGATGACTCTCTTCTGTGACAACACTGGAGCTATTGCCCTTGCGAATGAGCCTAGGTTTCACAGGAAGACCAGGCACATCAAGCGTCGCTTCAACTCCATTCATGAAAGTGTTCAAAATGGAGACATAGATATTTGTAAAGTACATACGGACCTGAATGTAGCAGATCCGTTGACTAAACCTCTCCCTAGAGCAAAACATGATCAACACCAGGACGCAATGGGTGTTCGCTTCATCACAATGTAACTAGATTATTGACTCTAGTGCAAGTGGGAGACTGTTGGAAATATGCCCTAGAGGCAATAATAAATGGTTATTATTATATTTCATTGTTCATGGTAATTGTCTATTGTTCATGCTATAATTGTGTTATCCGGAAATCATAATACATGTGTGAATACATAGACCACAACGTGTCCCTAGTAAGCCTCTAGTTGACTAGCTCGTTGATCAACCGATAGTCATGGTTTCCTGACTATGGACATTGGATGTCGTTGATAATGGGATCACATCATTAGGAGAATGATGTGATGGACAAGACCCGATCCTAAGCATAGCTCAAAGATCGTGTAGTTCGTTTGCTAGAGCTTTTCCAATGTCAAGTGTCTTTTCCTTAGACCATGAGATCGTGCAACTCCCGGATACCGTAGGAGTACTTTGGGTGTGCCAAATGTCACAACGTAACTGGGTGACTATAAAGGTGCATTACGGGTATCTCCGAAAGTGTCTGTTGGGTTGGCACGGATCGAGACTGGGATTTGTCACTCCGTGTGACGGAGAGGTATCTCTGGTCCCACTCGGTAATGCATCATCATAATGAGCTCAATGTGACTAAGGCGTTAGTCACGGGATCATGCATTGCGGTACGAGTAAAGAGACTTGCCGGTAACGAGATTGAACAAGGTATTGGGATACCGACGATCGAATCTCGGGCAAGTAACATACCGATTGACAAAGGGAATTGTATACGGGATTGATTGAATCCTCGACATCGTGGTTCATCCGATGAGATCATCGTGGAACATGTGGGAGCCAACATGGGTATCCAGATCCCGCTGTTGGTTATTGATCGGAGAGGCGTCTCGGTCATGTCTGCATGTCTCCCGAACCCGTAGGGTCTACACACTTAAGGTTCGGTGACGCTAGGGTTGTAGAGATATGAGTATGCGGAAACCCGAAAGTTGTTCGGAGTCTCGGATGAGATGCCGGACATCACGAGGAGTTCCGGAATGGTCCGGAGGTGAAGAATTATATATAGGAAGTCAAGTTTCGGCCACCGGGAAAGTTTCGGGGGTCACCGGTATTGTACCGGGACCACCGGAAGTGTCCCAAGGGAACCAGCCCCTAGTGGGCTGGGGCGCCCCCCATGGGCCTCCCCCCTGCGCCTAGGGTTGGAAACCCTAGGGTGGGGGGACGCCCCACTTGCCTTGGGGGGCAAGTCTCCCCCCTGGCCGCCGCCCCCCCATCCAGATGGGTCTTGGCCGGCGCCCCCCCTCCCAGGGGGCCTATATAAGGGGGGAGGGCAGCAATACTACAGCCTTGGGCGCCTCCCTCCTCCCCTGCAACACCTCTCTCTCTCGCAGAAGCTCGGCGAAGCCCTGCCGAGATCCCGCTACATCCACCACCACGCCGTCGTGCTGCTGGATCTCCATCAACCTCTCCTTCCCCCTTGCTGGATCAAGAAGGAGGAGACGTCGCTGCACCGTACGTGTGTTGAACACGGAGGTGCCGTCCGTTCGGCACTCGGTCATCGGCGATTTAGATCACGGCGAGTACGACTCCATCAACCACGTTCATTGGAACGCTTCCGCTCGCGATCTACAAGGGTATGTAGATGCACTCCTTTCCCCTCATTGCTAGTATACTCCATAGATGGATCTTGGTGAGCGTAGGAAAATTTTAAAATTCTGCTACGATCCCCAACAAGTGGTAGGTAGCGCGGCATAGCAAAAGAGCGAACAATTAGCAAGCAAAGATAGAAGTGAGTTCGAGGGTATGGTCATCTTGCCTGAAATCCCGCTAGGAAGAAGAACGAGTCCATGAAGAAGACAAACAGATGTAGTCGAACGAATCCTCACAACTCCGGAACGAAACCGAAGGTAACGAGAGAAGCAACCCGGAAAGAAACAAACAACATAGTAAACAACCACCACATACACATGGCATGATGCACAAACAAGTATGATGCATGTCCGATTTCACGAGGCATGGCAAAATGCAACAAACAATGCTACAAATTAAGTGGAGCTCAATATGCAACGAGTTGCATATTGACAAAACACCACATAAATTATTTATTTCTCTCTCGATTATGTACCCAACAATATTAAATGTTGATTAACATGGCAAGAGGTGAGGCATAAGAAAACTACCTATCTAGGCAAGTTTAAATAAGGCCGGAACAACGAACAACAATTCCGGAAAATCCTCATGTGCATATTTTGGTTATGGTACTGTTCTGCCTAAAACCATATTTTATTGTTGTTAAACAGGAAAATAAAGTGCAACATGTTAATCTATGCATTTTCCTACCCCATTTACATATAAAGTTTATTAAATTAGGCTACGATTAATTAGTTATGAAATAAATCATTTTAACATGCTATTTATGCAAATTAATTCAAACAACATATTTAAACATCTTAAACACGGATGAAAGTTGCATAATGTGAAACTAGATGAAATTCTAAGCATTTTACATATATAATTCATTTTAATCCGATGCACGGTTGTGGAGTTATTAAATGCATGATCATGAGGGTTTTTCTGCAAAACAGTAAATCACTGGATAAACGGCAAAATTTGCAGGACCAGGAAAAAAACATATCGGGCCGAATCTGCACTTGGGCCAACAGTGGAAGGGGCGCAGCGCTGGCTCACCATGGGCTGAGGCCCAGGTCGGTGGAGAGGGCGCTGGCTGGGCCGGATCTGGAGGCAACGGCGCGGTCAACGGGCGCTGCGGGACTTGGCGTTGGTCGTCCTCCTCGCACGCAGAAGCAGGGGAACAACGCGACGAAGAGGTCAGGCGCGCCGGCGTGATGCAGAGGAGGCAGCGGGCGGTGGGGCGCGAGGAGACCGGGCGGAGCTCGTCGTGGATGCCGAGAGGAAACGGATCCGGCGGCGAGTTGAGGCCAGGGCCGCGGGGTCGATGCGGATGAGCGAGACGAGCGCTCCGGCTCGTTGCAGAGGAGGAAAACCGACAGGTTCAGGGGACGATGCCTTGCAGGTGCGAGAGAGCGTCGAGGGGTTCCAGCAACGTGTGAAGGACAAGGTCGCCGGAGGGTGGCAAGGACGGGGCCTTGGGCGACGACTTGGCGGCGGGGACGAGGTGCTCGGGGTGCCCCTCGGGCGCGAGAGGAGGCTGGCGTCCCGGCGCTCGCGGGCACTGGGGAGCACGAAGGAGGAGGACGACGTGGCTGGTTGCATCGGGAGGATGGATCTCGGGCGCGCTGAGGGAGATGGACGTGGGTGAAGCTCCAAGGCCATGGCCTTCCTGTGAACCAGAGAAGAGGAAGACAGTGCGGTCAGGGGAGAGAAGAACCAGGGGAAGGGAGAGAAAGGAAAAGAAGGGGGCGCGTGGCTCATCTTGAACGAAGCTCGTCGGCGGCGCGGAGACGAGGCGGGGTCAGGCACTGCTCGCTGCTCCACGGGGACGAGAAGGAGCTGCTGGTTGGCTCGGGGCTGAAAACGAGGGGAGGTAGTGGATCGGGAGGGATCCCGATGGAGAGAGTGGCGGCTGGTGGATGGGTAGGCGGGTGAGATCCCGAGGAAGGAGGAGAGAATGGACAGGGGTGGCGGCGGCTAGGAGGAATTTTAGGGAGTTTGTCTAGGGTTTGTCCAAATAGGCATGTGGGTGAACTATATATAGGGAAGCGGGAGAGTTTGGACCTTCCGATCAAAAACCGACGGACGGGAATAAATAGGCTAGGAAGTCCAATAAAGAAAACGGAGATGTTTTATAGATGTTTGGGGATGATCTAAATCCAACGGTCACGACCGAGCGGGTCGGGTTCGGGACAGGTTTCGGACGCGCGCGAGAAGGGGTTTTGTGCATTGTGTAGAGAGGCTCAGACGGTCGGACAACAAAAGAACGGTTGGTCTCGAAGGGACAACGAAGGCAACAGGGAGAAGCAGGAACTACGAACGGACCACGAGTTTAAGAAAACATGCGGATGCAATGCGGATGATGTGATGATGAATGCAACAAATAAATAAATAACACACGGCAACAATGCAAAACATGGAAAGCGTGTGGAGCATCGGTCTCGGGGCGTTACAACACTCCCCCACTACAAGAGGATCTCGTCCCGAGATCTAGGATGGCACCGGAGAAAAACGGAAGGGGAAGAGGTAAAACGAAGTAGCTTCTTTGACAACCAAGTGAAACCACGAACCTTGAGAGGTTAAACAATTTTGAGAAAAGAATACAACGAAGATGAACGAGATTACAAACACTCCGTTAGAAAAGGGGAACAAGGAACATTATGAGAACCTTGTGGGTTGAAAGACATGAAACAAGGGCTTAACGAACCAAAAGAATATGAAACCACACCGGTATAACGAGATAGCCAAGGAACAAGAATGACATAATTTTGACAACACTCCGGTTGAAAAGAGAAGGAAAACTTGATATGATGAAAAGAAATTGAGGAGATGACACAGCACTCCGGTTAAATGGATAAGCACGAAAAGAACACGATCTTCACAATTCGAGATGATAAGCGAAGAGAGCAACATCACCATGCCTCCGGAAGAAATAAGTAAAAGAAGATAGATCCTTGGAATAACGAATGGAGAAGAAAATGACAACTTCTGCCACAAATGAGCTTGGAAAGCACCCTTCCAAGAAGGTTATAATGGAGCTGTTGGAAAATCAACAACGAAAAGAACAATCTTGTTGAGGGCTTATGGAACACATCTCAAAATTATGAGGTGACAACCCGCCACTAACGGAAACAGTTGATTGAATTGAGATCAACAAGGAGCTAAAAACTTCTTCACCAAGATGAGAAGGAGAAAACTTGATCATTGATAAACACCACAAATAGCTACATTCCTTAGGGAAGGCTATAGGTGAAATATAACCCAATACAACTCCAACAAAAAGATTGATTGGTTGAAAAGATCTCTTGAACGAAGATAAAATGATGTATTTAAATATGTCAATCTTGAAAACTTTGTGAATCATGAAACATAAAGAAATTGTCAGAAATGACATAACGCCATCTCAAAAGATAAGGTAGAAAGAATTGCACTTTGGAATGCGAGATGAAGAATGCTTGAACTCCTCAAAACAAACATGTGTTGAGCACCATGTTTATTTTGAAGTATGGCTTGACGGATCATAACTTCGAGAGAATTCTTGAAGAACAATTGAAGAATGAAAGGAATCCTTGATGAGCCACCACGTTGATCCTCCATGAAGAACTACGATAATAAAAGAATGATCAAACGAAAGGGAAAGTTGAAAAGAACTCCGGGAGAAGCCTTGCAATGATTAGATGAAGCTTTGAAATGATATAATTGAAATAACTTGGAGCTCTGGAAAGAAAAGATGAACAACTTGGAACCGATAATTTGATATCATGAACGAACTCCGGAAGAAGGAATTAATCACTTGGATGAAAAATAATAAGAATTGCGTTATGCGTATCCTTCACCAATTTAAATTGATGACAAGCAACGGATTTGGCATACTACTTATTCTCGTAGAAAGGATTAAGATAGATATGGCACAAACTTGAATAAGGTCTTGATGGAACCACCGGTGGGATTATGAGAGAACAAATGAATTGATATGATGCCAAACGAAGAGGAATCTTAAACAAACCATCGTAAGAATTGAAAATGAACGAAGAAAAGATAAAGAAACACCAGGAAGAATTAGAAAAATGAACGAAGATACTTGAGAGAATTTAGATACAAGTGAAACGAAGATATCATGAACTGATTAGAGGATATTTGAACGATGCACCGGTAAGATTTGGAGAACGAGAGCTGAATGTTGAGAACGAATAAATCTTCTGAAATGATGGCCTTCGGAGAATCAAACTGAAAAGACTCATGAATTGCTCCGGATGGGTGAAAAGAATTCTCACAATCAAAAACAATTATGAGAGGATGGCATCAAGCTTGAACTACGCATCTTTGGAAATACGGGTACGGATTTGGAGGAAAAATTCTTCTTCGGTCTTCAAATGTTGAGAATGATGATGAGAAACACCACCATGAATTATTGAGGCACTCCGGAACCATGAAGAATAGAAAGGTTGAATCAACAATGAAAAGAATTTGAAAGATCTTGGAGAAAGACATATGACTGATGATACTTCATTCTTACGTCAAACTTCGAAAAGAATTTGGGAATAGCTCCGGGAAAATTGGAAGAGTCAGGTAAGATCCTGGGAAAAGACCTATGGGTTAAGGCCCACTCAAAAGATACACCGTTGAAATGATTACTTGAAAAGGAGATAGCACCGGTTGAATTAAATGGATTGAATGGGATAACATCCTCAAAAGAACTTGAGTGAATTGAGAATGGAAACTTGAATCTACTGAGATATCTTCATCACTCCGGAACAATTGAATAGCGAGAAGTGGATGATTAAGAGGTGCACCGATACGAGAAAAACATTTGAAACGAGGATAAGATATGATCGACAAAGCTTGAATTTAATCCACTGGAGAAGAAAAAGAACGAATAATGATGAAGTTAAGGCTCCGTTAGTATCTTCATGGGAAATCACCGGATAAGAACATTGAAAGAAAAGAATGAAGGGACTTCACATGAATAGAATGGATACTTGGTTAAGACATCTGATTCCTTGAAGGAAAAGGGTGGGAGGGCGGGAAAAACAAAGGCAACTTGGGACGGATGAAACAAACACTGTTGAGAAAACTTAGAGTTGATCTTGCGGATGTTGAAAATGATCGGATCCACTTGAAGAGAAGCACACCGGTTGGAAATAGAATTGGGATGACACTCTTGATGACCAAGAAGGATTAACACTCCCATAGAAACATGAGAACACCACTTGGAAAAGGTATGGAATCAACACTTGACATTGAAGCAACTCGAATACCACAACTAAAAACAAAACAAAGGATTTGGCTTGCAGAATAAGCCGGAAACAAACATATGATAAATCCCATATCGTATCATGTGTGTGTTGGAAAGATATCCTACGAGATACTTGAATTCCCACTTATAAACTCCTGAAACTTTCTGGTTATGCAATCTAGTGTTGGGGATACAGGGGACACAAAATATATCACCCAAACTAACAATACCTAGATCCAGCTGTATCCATCCTTCAACACATAACCAAGAAACCTTCGGAAATAATTTACCTCAACCTTTGAAAAGCATCCATTATACGAGTTATGGCAATACTCCCGAACTCCCGCCCAGTACTGGGTGGCGTCGAGGTGATCTCACCAACAACTTCATAAAAGAGATTTTCGATGTCGGCGAAACTCAGGTATTCCAGAACTGCAACGATAAAATTGTGACGACAACACCTCGGAGCTCAACTCCCCGGGACACTGCCACAACCCCTAAATGTCAGGAGGCACCAAGAACAATGTTCTCGTCACAAAACCATCGGAACGATTCCAAGATACCTGCGTGATCCTAAAAAAAATTTAGTGAAATTTGAGGAGAGAAAAGTCAAAACTTCTACGTCAGGAGGCCTCACCAGAGCGACGAAGGGACTGAGGAGTAAAAAGAATCCTACTCTCCGATTATATAATCCTAAGACTCAAAACATTTTTGTTCTAGACTCAACAATCTCAGCGATTCAATCAAGCAGGGGGCTCCTAAGTCTGGGATGGCTCTGATTACCAACTTGTAACGCCCACGATGCGGCTATATATCCCACGCGTCGAGGCATGACTTAGAGGCATAACCGCATTGTGGTTTTGTCGTAAGAATGGGATAAAGAGTTGGCTTACAATCACCACTTCACACAATACATAAATAAATCATACATCAATCAGATACACATATAGACCGACTACGGTCAAAACCAAAAGAAAAGAAGATAAACCCAACTGCTAGATCCCCGATCGTCCCAACTGGGCTCCACTACTGATCATCAGGAAACGAAACATAATAACAACCAAGTTCCTCGTCGAACTGCCACTTGAGCTCGGTTGCATCACCTGCACTGGTTTCGTCGGCACCTGCAACTGTTTTGGTAGAATCTGTGAGTCACGAGGACTCAGCAATCTCACACCCGCGAGATCAAGACTATTTAAGCTAATAGGAAGGATGGGGTAATGAGGTGGAGCTGCAGCAAGCACTAAGCATATATGGTGGCTAAGATACGCAAATGAGAGCGAGAAGAGAAGCAACGGAACGGTCGTGAAGCTAGCAATGATCAAGAAGTGATCCTGAACTCCTACTTACGTCAAACATAACCCAAAACCGTGTTCACTTCCCGGACTCCGCCGAAAAGAGACCATCACGGTTACACACACGGTTGATGCATTTTAATTAAGTCGAGTGTCAAGTTCTCTACAACCGGATATTAACAAATTCCCATCTGCCACATAACCGCGGGCACGGCTCTCGAAAGTTTATACCCTGCAGGGGTGTCCCAACTTAGCCCATTATAAGCTCTCACGGTCAATGAAGGATGTTCCTTCTCCCGGGAAGACCCGAACAGTCTCGGAATCCCGGTTTGCAAGACATTTCGACAATGGTAAAACAAGACCAGCAAAGCCGCCCGAATGTGCCTACAAATCCCGATAGGAGCTGCACATATCTCATTCTCAGGGCACACCGGATGAGCAAGACGTCGGGTTGGCATAGACCCTGGTTGCCCAGGGGGCGCTGGACATCGCTCGGTTTAGACCAGCACTCGAAGGAGCACTGGCCCGGGGGGGGTAAATAAAGATGACCCTTGAGTCTGCAGAACCCAAGGGAAAAAGGCTTAGGTGGGAAATGTTAAAACCAAGGTTGGGCCTTGCTGGAGGAGTTTTATTCAAAGTGAACTGTCAAGGGGGGCCCATAAATCACCCAACCGCGTTAGGAACGCAAAATCAAGGAACATAACACCGGTATGACGGAAACTAGGGAGGCAAGAGTGGAACAAAACACCAGGCATAAGGCCGAGCCTTCCACCCTTTACCAAGTATATAGATGCATTAATTAAGATAAGAGATATTGTGATATCCCAACATATCCATGTTCCAACATGGAACAAACTTCATCTTCACCTGCAACTATCAACGCTATAAGAGGGCTGAGCAAAAGCGGTAATATAGCCAAACAACGGTTTGCTAGGAAAGGTGGGTTAGAGGCTTGACATGGCAATATGGGAGGCATGATATAGCAAGTGGTTGGTAGCGCGGCATAGCAAAAGAGCAAACAACTAGCAAGCAAAGATAGAAGTGATTTCGAGGGTATGGTCATCTTGCCTGAAATCCCGCTAGGAAGAAGAACGAGTGCATGAAGAAGACAAACGGATGTAGTCGAACGAATCCTCACAACTCCGGAATGAAACCGAAGGTAACGAGAGAAGCAACCCGGAAAGAAACAAACAACATAGTAAACAACCACCACATACACATGGCATGATGCACAAACAAGTATGATGCATGTCCGATTTCATGAGGCATGGCAAAATGCAACAAACAATACTGCAAATTAAGTGGAGCTCAATATGCAACGAGTTGCATATTGACAAAACACCACATCAATTATTTAGTTCTCTCTCGGTTATGTACCCAACAATATTAAATGTTGATTAACATGGCAAGAGGTGAGGCATAAGAAAACTACCTATCTGGGCAAGTTTAAATGAGGCCGGAACAACGAACAACAATTCCGGAAAATCCTCATGTGCATATTTTGGTTATGGTACTGTTCTCCCTAAAACCATATTTTATTGTTGTTAAACAGGAAAATAAAGTGCAACATGTTAATCTATGCATTTTCCTACCCCATTTACATATAAAGTTTATTAAATTCGGAGCTACGGTTAATTAGTTATGAAATAAATCATTTTAACATGCTATTTGTGCAAATTAATTCAAACAACACATTTAAACATCTTAAACATGGATGAAAGTTGCATAATGTGAAACTAGATGAAATTCTAAGCATTTTACATATATAATTCATTTTAATCCGATGCACGGTTGTGGAGTTATTAAATGCATGATCATGAGGGTTTTTCTGCAAAACAGTAAATCACTGGATAATTAGCAAAATTCGCAGGACCAGGAAAAAAACATATCGGGCCGAATCTGCACTTGGGCCAACAGTGGAAGGGGTGCAGCGCTGGCTCACCATGGGCTGAGGCCCAGGTCGGTGGAGAGGGCGCTGGCTGGGCCGGATCTGGAGGCAACGACGCGGTCAACGGGCGCTGCGGGACTTGGCGCTGGTCGTCCTCCTCGCACGCAGAAGCAGGGGAACAGCGCGACGAAGAGGTCAGGCGTGCCGGCGTGATGCAGAGGAGGCAGCGGGCGGCGGGGCGCGAGGAGACCGGGCGGAGCTCGTCGTGGACGCCGAGAGCAAATGGATCCGGCGGCGAGTTGAGGCCAGGGCCGCGGGGTCGATGCGGATGAGCGAGGCGAGCGCTCCGGCTCATTGCAGGGAGGAAAACCGACAGGTTCAGGGGACGATGCCTTGCAGGTGCGAGAGAGCGTCGAGGGGTTCCAGCAACGCGTGAAGGACGAGGTCGCCGGAGGGTGGCAAGGACGGGGCCTTAGGCGACGACTTGGTGGCGGGGACGAGGTGCTCGGGGAGCCCCTCGGGCGCGAGAGGAGGCTAGCGTCCCAGCGCTTGCGGGCACTGGGGCGCACGAAGGAGGAGGACGAGGTGGCTGGTTGCATCGGGAGGATGGATCTCGGGTGCGCTGAGGGAGATGGACGTGGGTGAAGCTCCAAGGCCATGGCCTTCCTGTGAACCAGAGAAGAGGAAGACAGTGCGGTCAGGGGAGAGAAGAACCAGGGGAAGGGAGAGAAAGGAAAAGAAGGGGGCGCGTGGCTCATCTTGAACGAAGCTCGTCGGCGGCGCGGAGACGAGGCGGGGTCAGGCACTGCTCGCTACTCCACGGGGATGAGAAGGAGCTGCTTGTTGGCTCAGGGCTGAAAACGAGGGGAGGTAGTGGATTGGGTGGGATCCCGATGGAGAGAGTGGCGGCTGGTGGATGGGTAGGCAGGTGAGATCCCGAGGAAGGAGCAGAGAATGGACAGGGGTGGCGGCGGCTAGGAGGAATTTTAGGGAGTTGGTCTAGGGTTTGTCCAAATAGGCATGTGGGTGAACTATATATAGGGAAGGGGGAGAGTTTGGACCTTCCGATCGAAAACCGACGGACGGGAATAAATAGGCTAGGGAGTCCAATAAGGAAAATGGAGATGTTTTATAGATGTTTGGGGATGATCTGAATCCAACGGTCACGACCGAGCGGGTCGGGTTCGGGACAGGTTTCGGACGCGCGCGAGAAGGGGTTTTGTGCATTGTGCAGAGAGGCTCAGACGGTCGGACAACAAAAGAACGGTTGGTCTCGAAGGGACAACGAAGGCAACAGGGACAAGCAGGAACTAAGAACGGACCACGAGTTTAAGAAAACATGCGGATGCAATGCGGATGATGTGATGATGAATGCAACAAATAAATAAATAACACGCGGCAACAATGCAAAACATGGAAAGCGTCTGGAGCATCGGTCTCGGGGCGTTACATTAGGTCTAAAACTAATCCCGAAGGTAGATGTAGAGGTAGCGTGCCGACGTCGATCACATCGACTTTGGAACCATTTCCCACGCGCATCGTCACCTCGTCCTTAGCCAATCTTCGCTTAATCCGGAGTCCCTGTTTCGAGTTGCAAATATTAGCAAGAGAACCAGTATCAAATAACCAGGTACTACGGCGAGTATTAGTAAGGTACACGTCAATAACATGTATATCACATATACCTTTGTTCACCTTGCCATCCTTCTTATCCGCCAAATACTTGGGGCAGTTCCGCTTCCAGTGACCAGTCCCTTTGAAGTAGAAGCACTCAGTCTCAGGCTTAGGTCTAGACTTGGGCTTCTTCACTTGATAAGCAACTTGCTTGCCGTTCTTCTTGAAGTTCCCCTTCTTCCCTTTACCCTTTTTATTGAAACTGGTGACCTTGTTGACCATCAACACATGATGCTCCTTCTTTCTTTCTACCTCCGCAGCCATTACCATTGCGAAGAGCTCGGGAATCGTCTTATCCATCCCTTGCATGCTATAGTTCATCATGAAGCTTTATCAGCTTGGTGGCAGTGATTGAAGAACTCTGTCAATGACACTATCAATCGGAAGATTAACTCCCAGCTGAGTCAAGTGATTATGATACCCAGACATTTTGAGTATATGCTCACTGACAGAACTATTCTCCTCCATTTTGCAGCTATAGAACTTATTGGAGACTTCATATCTCTCAATCCGGGCATTTGCTTGAAATATTAACTTCAACTCCTGGAACATCTCATATGCTCCATGACATTCAAAACATAGTTGAAGTCTCGGTTCTAAGCCGTAAATCATGGCACACTGAACTATCGAGTAGTCATCAGCTTTGCTCTGCCAGGAGTTCACAACGTCCGCGTTGCTCCTGTAGCGGGTCTTGCACTTAGCGGTGCTTCCAAGATGTAACTCTTTTATGCGGCAATGAGGATAATCCTCAAGTTACGGACCCAGTCCGTGTAGTTGCTACCATCATCTTTCAACTTAGCTTTCTCTAGGAACTCATTAAAATTCAAAGGAACAGTAGCACGGGCCATCGATCTACAACAACATAGACATGCAAAATACTATCAGGTACTAAGTTCATGATAAATTAAAGTTCAATTAATCATATTACTTAAGAACTCCCACTTAGATAGACATCCCTCTAATCATCTAAGTGATCACGTGATCCAAATCAACTAAACCATGTCCGATCATCACGTGAGATGGAGTAGTTTTCAATGGTGAACATCACTATGTTGATCATATCTACTATATGATTCACGCTCGACCTTTCGGTCTCAGTGTTCCCAGGCCATATCTGCATATGCTAGGCTCGTCAAGTTTAACCCGAGTGTTCTACGTGTGCAAAACTGGCTTGCACCCGTTGTATGTGAACGTAGAGCTTATCACACCCGATCATCATGTGGTGTCTTGGCACGACGAACTTTTGTAATGGTGCATACTCAAGGAGAACACTTGTACCTTCAAATTTAGTGAGAGATCATCTTATAATGCTACCGCTGAACTAAGCAAAATAAGATGCATAAACGATAACATCACATGCAATCAATATAAGTGATATGATATGGCCATCATCATCTTGTTCCTTTGATCTCCATTTCCAAAGCACCGTCATGATCACCATCGTCACCGGCTTGACACCTTGATCTCCATCGAAGCATCGTTGTCGTCTTGCCAACTATTGCTATCACGACTATCGCTACCGCTTAGTGATATAGTAAAGCAATTACATGGCGATTGTATTTCATACAATAAAGCGACAACCATATGGCTCCTACCAGTTGCCGATAACTGTGTTACAAAACATGATCATCTCATACTATAAAATTTAGCATCATGTCTTGACCATATCACATCACAACATGCCCTGCAAAAACAAGTTAGACGTCCTGTACATTATTGTTGCAATTTTACGTGGCTGCTACGGGCTAAGCAAGAACCGTTCTTACCTACGCATCAAAACCACAACGATTTTTCGTCAAGTTTGCTGTTTTAACCTTCAACAAGGACCGGGTGTAGTCACACTCGATTCAACTAAAGTTGAAGAAACTGACACCCGTCAGCCACCTGTATACAAAGCACGTCGGTAGAACCAGTCTCGCGTAAGCGTACGTGTAATGTCGGTCCGGGCCGCTTCATCTAACAATACCGCTGAATCAAAGTATGACATGCTGGTAAGCAGTATGACTATTATCGCCCAAAACTCTTTGTGTTCTACTCGTGCATATAACATCTACGCATAGACCTGGCTCTGATGCCACTGTTGGGGAACGTAGTAATTTCAAAAAAAAATCATACACACACGCAAGATCCATCTAGGTGATGCATAGCAATGAGAGGGGAGAGTGTTTTCCACGTACCCTCGTAGACTGAAAGCGGAAGCGTTATGACAACACTGTTGATGTAGTCGTACGTCTTCACGATCCGACCGATCCTAGTACCGAAAGTACGGCACCTCCGCGATCTGCACACGTTCGGCTCGGTGACATCTCACGAACTCTCGATCCAGCTGAGTGTCGAGGGAGAGCTTCGTCAGCACGACGGCGTGATGACGGTGATGATGAAGTTATCGATGCAGGGCTTCGCCTAAGCACTACAACGATATGACCGAGGTGGAATCTGTGGAGGGGGGCACCACACATGGCTAAGACAACTGTCAACTTGTGTGTCTATGGGGTGTCCCCCTCCCCCGTATATAAAGGAGTGGAGGAGGGGAGGGTCAGCCCTCTCATGGCGCCCCCCAAGGGGAGTCCTACTCTCACCGGGAGTAGGATTCCCCCCCTCCCTAGTTGGAGTAGGAGAGGAAGGAAGGAGGAGAGAGGTAGAAGGAAAGGGGGGCGCCGCCCCCCTTCCCTAGTCCAATTCGGATCCAAGGGGGAGGGGGCGTGCGACCTACCCTGGTCGCCCCTCTCTCTCCACTAAGGCCCATATGGCCCATTAGACTCCCCAGGGTGTTCCGGTAACCCCCTGGTACTCCGGTAATTGCCCGAACTCACTCGGAACCATTCCGAAGTCCAAACATAGTCGTCCAATATATAAATCTTTATGTCTCGACCATTTAGAGACTCCTCGTCATGTCCGTGTTCACATCCGGGACTCCGAACAACCTTCGGTACATCAAAACACATAAACTCATAATACCGATCGTCGCCGAATGTTAAGCGTGCAGACCCTATGGGTTCGAGAACTATGTAGACATGACCGTGACACATCTCCGTACAATAACCAATAGCGGAACCTGGATGCTCATATTGCTTCCTACATATTCTACAAAGATCTTTATTGGTCAAACCGCATAACAACATACGTTGTTCCCTTTGTCATCGGTATGTTACTTGCCCGAGATTCGATCATCGGTATCTCAATACCTAGTTCAATCTCGTTATCGGCAAGTCTCTTTACTCGTTCCGTAATGCATCATCCCGTAACTAACTCATTAGTCACATTGCTTGCAAGGCTTATAGTGATGTACATTACCGAGAGGGCCCAGAGATACCTCTCCGAAACACGGAGTGACAAATCCTAATCTCGATCTATGCCAACCCAACAAACACCATCAGAGACACCTGTAGAGCATCTTTATAGTCACCCATTTATGTTGTGACGTTTGATAGCACACTAAGTGTTCCTCCGGTATTCGGGAGTTGCATAATCCCATAGTCATACGAACATGTATAAATCATGAAGAAAGCAATAGCAACAAACTAAACGATCAAGTGCTAAGCTGACGGAATGGGTCAAGTCAATCACATCATTCTCTAATGATATGATCCCGTTAATCAAATGACAACTCATGTCTATGGCTAGGAAACTTAACCATCTTTGATTCAACGAGCTAGTCAAGTAGAGGCATACTAGTGACACTTTGTTTGTCTATGTATTCACACATGTACTAAGTTTCCGGTTAATACAATTCTAGCATGAATAATAAACATTTATGATGATATAAGGAAATATAAATAACAACTTTATTATTGCCTCTAGGGCATATTTCCTTCATTATTCAGGTCTAAAACTAATCCTGGAGGTAGATGTAGAGGTAGCATGCCGACGGCGATCACACCGACTTTGGAACCATTTCCCACGCGCATCGTCACCTCGTCCTTAGCCAATCTTCGCTTAATCCATAGCCCATGTTTCGAGTTGCCAATATGAGCAACAAAACCAGTATCAAATAACCAGGCGCTACTGCAAGCATTAGTTAAGTACACATCAATAACATGTATATCAAATATACCTTTCACTTTGCCATCCTTCTTATCCGCCAAATACTTGTGGCAGTTCCGCTTCCGGTGACCAGTCCCTTTGCAGTAGAAGCACTCAGTCTCAGGCTTAGGTCCAAACATGGGCTTCTTCACTTGAGCAGCAACTTGCTTGCCGTTCTTCTTGAAGTTCCCCTTCTTCCCTTTGCCCTTCTACTTGAAACCGGTGGTCTTGTTGCCCATCAACACTTGATGCTCCTTCTTGATTTCTACCTCTGCAGCCTTTAGCATTGCGAAGAGCTCGGGAATTGTCTTATCCATCCCTTGCATAGTATAGTTCATCACGAAGCTTTTGTAGCTTGGTGGCAGTGATTGAAGAACTCTGTCAATGACACTATCAACCGAAAGATTAACTCCCAGCTGAGTCAAGTGATTATGATACCCAGACATTTTTAGTATATGTTCACTGACAGAACTATTCTCCTCCATTTTACAGCTGTAGAACTTATTGGAGACTTCATATCTCTCAATCCGGGCATTTGCTTGAAATATTAACTTCAACTCCTGGAACATCTCATATGCTCCATGACGTTCAAAACATCGTTGAAGTCCCGGTTCTAAGCCGTAAAGTATGGCACACTGAACTATCGAGTGGTCATCAGCTTTGCTCTGCCAGACGTTCTTAACGTCATCAGCAGCATCTGCAGCAGGCCTGGCACCTAGCGGTGCTTCCAGGAAGTAATTCTTCTGTGCAGCAATGAGGATAATCCTCAAGTTACGGACCCAGTCCGTGTAGTTGCTACCATCATCTTTCAACTTAGTTTTCTCTAGGAACGCATTAAAATTCAAAGGAACAGTAGCACGGGCCATTGATCTACAACAACATAGACATGCAAAATACTATCAGGTACTAAGTTCATGATAAATTAAAGTTTAATTAATCATATTACTTAAGAACTCCCACTTAGATAGCCATCCCTCTAATCATCTATGTGATCATGTGATCCAAATCAACTAAACCATGTCCGATCATCACGTGAGATAGAGTAGTTTTCAATGGTGAACATCACTATGTTGATCATATCTACTATATGATTCACGCTCGACCTTTCGGTCTCAGTGTTCCGAGGCCATATCTGCATATGCTAGGCTCGTCAAGTTTAACCCGAGTATTCTGCGTGTGCAAAATTGGCTTGCACTCGTTGTATGTGAACGTAGAGCTTATCACACCCGATCATCACGTGGTGTCTCGGCACGATGAACTGTCGCAACGGTGCATACTCAGGGAGAACACTTATACCTTGAAATTTAGTAAGAGATCATCTTATAATGCTACCGCCGATCTAAGCAAAATAAGATGCATAAAGGATAAACATCACATGCAATCAATATAAGTGATATGATATGGCCATCATCATCTTGTGCCTTTGATTCCATCTCCAAAGCACCATCATGATCACCATCGTCACCGGCTTGACACCTTGATCTTCATCGAAGCATCGTTGTCGTCTCGCCAACTATTGCTATCACGACTATCGCTACCTCTTAGTGATAAACTAAAGCAATTACATGGCGATTGCATTTCATACAATAAAGCGACAACCATAAGGCTCCTGCCAGTTGCCGATAACTGTTACAAAACATGATCATCTCATACAACAATTTATATATCATCACGTCTTGACCATATCATATCACAACATACCCTACAAAAACAAGTTCGACGTCTTCTACTTGTTGCAAATTTTACGTGGCTGCTACGGGTTTAGCAAGAACCGTTCTTACCTACGCATCAAAAACCACAACGATTTTTCGTCAAGTGTTCTATTTTAACCTTCAACAAGGACCGGGCGTAGTCACACTCGATTCAATTAAAGTTGGAGAAACGGACACCCACTAGCCACCTGTGTGCGAAGCACGGCAGTAGAACCAGTCTCATGAACGCGGTCATGTAATGTCGGTCTGGGCCGCTTCATCCAACAATACCGCCGAATCAAAGCATGACATGCCGGTAAGCAGTATGACTATTATCGCCCACAACTCTTTGTGTTCTACTCGTGCATATAACATCTACGCATAGACCTAGCTCGGATGCCACTGTTGGGGAACGTAGTATTTCAAACAATTTCCTACGATCATGCAAGATCTATCTAGGAGATGCATAGCAACGAGAGGGGAGAGTGTCTACGTACCCTCGTAGACCGAAAGCGGAAGCGTTAAGTAACGCGGTTGATGTAGTCGAACGTCTTCGTGATCCAACTGGTCAAGTACCGAACGCACGGCACCTCCGCGATCTGCACACGTTCAGCTCGGTGACGTCCCTCGAACTCTAGATCTAGCTGAGGCCAAGGGAGAGTTTCGTCAGCACGACGATGTGGTGACGGTGATGATGAAGTTACCGACGCAGGGCTTCGCCTAAGCACTACGACAATATGACCGAGGTGGAAATCTGTGGAGGGGGGCACCGCACACGGCTAAACAATCAACTTGTGTGTCTATGGGGTGCCCCCTCCCCCGTATATAAAGGAGGGGGCCGGCCGGCCTCATGGTGCGCCCCCAAGGGGTGATTCCTACTCCTACTAGGAGTAGGTTTCCCCGTTTTCCTAGTCCAACTAGGACGGGGAAGGAAGGGGAAGAGGGGAAGAAGGAAAGGGGGGTCGGCCCCCCTCCCAATTCGAATTGGGCTTTGGGGGGCGCCCAACCTCTTGGCCGCCTCCTCTCTCTTCCACTAAAGCCCATGTAGGCCCATTAAGCCCCCGGGGGGTTCCGATAACCCCCCGGTACACCGGTAAATGCCCGAACTCATCCAAAACCATTCCGGTGTCCAAACATAACCTTCCAATATATCAATCTTCATGCCTCGACCATTTCGAGACTCCTCGTCATGTCTGTGATCACATCCGGGACTCCGAACTACCTTCGGTACATCAAAACACATAAACTCATACTCCCTCTGTCAAAAAAAACTTGTCATCAAAATGGATAAAAAGGCATGTATCTAGAACTAATATACATCTAGATACATCCCCTTTTATTCATTTTGATGACAAGTATTTCCGGACGGAGCGGGTAATACCGATCGTCATCGACCGTTAAGCGTGCGGACCCTACGGGTTCGAGAACTATGTAGACATGACGAGACTCATTTCCGGCAATAACCAATAGCGGAACCTGGATGCTCCTATTGGCTCCCACATATTCTATGAAGATCTTTATCGGTCAAACTGCGTAACAACATACGTTGTTCCCTTTGTCATCGGTATGTTACTTGCCTGAGATTTGATCATCGGTATCATCATACCTAGTTCAATCTCGTTACCGGCAAGTCTGTTTACTCGTTCTGTAATGCATCATCCTGCAACTAAGTCATTAGTCACATTGCTTTCAAGGCTTATAGTGATGTGCATTACCGAGAGGGCCCAGAGATACCTCTCCGACAATCGGAGTGACAAATCCTAATCTCGATCTATGCCAACTCAACAAACACCATCGGAGACACCTGTAGAGAATCTTCATAATCACCCAGTTACGTTGTGACGTTTGATAGCACACTAAGTGTTCTTCCGGTATTCGGGAGTTGCATAATCTCATAGTCATAGGAACATGTATAAGTTATGAAGAAAGCAATAGCAACAAACTAAACGATCATCGTGCTAAGCTAGCGGATGGGTCTTGTCAATCACATCATTCTCTAATGATGTGATCCCGTTAATCAAATGACAACTCATGTCTATGGCTAGGAAACTTAACCCTCTTTGGTTAACGAGCTAGTCAAGTAGAGGCATACTACTGACACTCTGTTTGTCTATGTATTCACACATGTACTAAGTTTCCGGTTAATACAATTCTAGCATGAATAATAAACATTTATCATGATATAAGGAAATATAAATAACAACTTTATTATTGCCTCTAGTGCATATTTCCTTCATGTAAATTAAACCAATGTGAAAATTGCAATATTATGTGTTTATTATTTATATATTACGATTTTAATGCAAAGTTGTGTGCAATTTATGTATTTTATTTATTTCTTCTTAAAGGTTAAAACCAATGCCACTAATTCATTTATCATGTGAAAAGTTCATTACTTTGATTTTATTTTTTTCCTTTTTAAATGATAATACCAATGCCACTAATTCATTATTCCCTAGAAAACACCATTTTTCTATTTTTGTTTTAGTTTTTATTTCATTAGCTATCTTCTTAATGGTACTACCAATGCCAATAATTCATTCCTTCTTAGGAAATTTCTTCTTTGCGAAAACTCCACTATCATTTGCTAATCCTTGCATATTATTAAAAAAATGCAATTTATGTGTAAATTCTGTGCGAATTTTGTCATTATATATTATTTATTTATTCTTAAAGAGTAATACTAATGCCAGTAATCATTCTTCCTTAAAAGACTTAATTATTTTGATTTTTAACTGCTCTTTTCTTTTCTTTCATTTTGAAAGGTAATACCAATGTCATTAATTCATTCTTTCCAAGTAAAAATTTTGTGGCAAAAAACCACTATTATTTACGTATTCTTGCGTATTATAAAAAGCAAATTTATGTGTAAATTTTATCTGTTTTTTTATTTTATTTTTTCTTTCTTTTTAAAGGGCAATACCAATGCCACTAATTCGTTCCTTCTTAAAAAAACTTCATTATTTTAAAAAAATTGACGTTCTTGTTCTTGCAAATTAAAAAAGCAATGTCTGTGTAAATTGTATGCAAATTTTGCTGTTATTTGTTTTATTTTTTTATTTTATTTCGTTTGAAAGGTTAATGCCAATGTCCCTAATTCATTCATTCTTAGAAAACTTCTTTTAGGCAAAAAATATGCAATTGGATATGTATTCTTGTATATTACAAAAAACCATAATTTATGCGTAAATGGGAGTAAATAGCATAAAACTACCACTTTTCGTGTTAGGGTTTCAAAGAACTATTCCCTCCATCCTGAATTACTTGTCGCAGAAATGGATTCGCGACAGAGGGAGTACAGAAATTTATTTGTCACAGATACCTACCAAAAGTGTGGTCGGCAATTCAAAAATAAAACCAAACAGCCAAGTGGTTAACATTTGATCAGGTTTATGATAGGCCTAGCCCGCACGTAAGAGAACGGGTGCATATATGGATCATGCCGAGGCCCTGGACCAGGTTCGTCGATGGTCGACTCCTTCTGTTATCACGGCAAGGTTCGTTGAATCTCCGTCGCCCTGTCTAGGGGTAGTGCTTGAAATGAATGAACATATACATACTAATACAAGTCTTTGTTCATTTATTTATTTATTAAAAAAACAGAACATGTTACATCTTACTCCGTTGGCGACCATGCAACACAATGCGCTGTTCGTCACTTCGCCGTTGGTTGTTCCAGAACGTGTCCACTGTCAGCGAGGCGTGCATCAACCCGATCTCCTGGACCAAGTTCAGCGGCCGGGCAAGCATACATTTTTTGTTTTATACCATGCGTTTGATCTCCACATGGCTAGGTTCACTGAATCTCCTCCACCCGGAGTTCTGCATTGAACTCTGCCAGTGCCAGTACAGCCAGTTCACACCTCGGCGTTCCCGAACATCGAGTATCCGCTTCTCGTTTCACACCGTATCTTTGCAGAAACTTCCAGAATCTACTCACTGAGGTTGAAATTAAATTATCCTTCTACTTACTGGTACACTCAATTCCATTTTTTGGATGTTTTTTAATCATGATGGCATTGGATGCAGTGATCTCGCCACCTATGTTGGGCAGGGCCCCACCTGTCTCTCGAGACCCGAAAAACCAGGCCCCACCATCCAAGCGGCCAAAACCCAGCAGCTGCAGGCGTTCCTTCGTGTGCATGCAGCCGCAGACCGCCCAAACCAAACCCGCGGGCCACTGGAGGAGCACCTGGGGGAGGTACACGCAGAGCAGAGCTGGCAAGCAAAGCTCCGTCGCCGCGCCGCGACGCGCAGTCACTTTTCCGCGCTCTCGGCCTCCTTCGGCGGGGCCCCTATAAATACCGGCTCCCTCCCCTCCTCTCGGTCGCAGTCTCCCACTCAGACGTTACAGCCACCCACAGAGAACAAGCGAGAAACCACCGCTCTGCTTGCTGTACGCACACAGAGAGGACGAAACAGACAAGAGAAAGATCAGGAGAAGAGGGATCGATCCGTGTGCTCCATCGTTCGTCATGAGGCCGATCAGAGCAGGCGAGGCGATGGTGGCGGTCGGCCACGGCGCGCACCCGGCGTTCTGGAGGACGCCGACGCCGTACCTCCTCCTCGGCTTCGCGCTCATGATGGGGATCATCGCCGTGGCGCTGCTCGTCCTCGTCTGCACGGACAGCAAGCCGTCCGGGTCGTCGTCGCGGCGGGGGAGCGCCGGCGAGGACGCGTCGGCGCGCGGGATGGCGCCGCTCGACAGGGAGCCCAAGGTCGTCGTCATCATGGCCGGTGACGACTTGCCGTCCTTCCTCGCCAGCGCCAGGCCGTTCGCGTTCCCCGCCGTAAACGCCGACGCGGGGGAACCGCGAAACGCGGACGCGTCGTAGGCGCGGCGCGGCGCCGCGCGCACCCGTGTCCCCTCTGCGGGACGCGGGGCCAATTTTGGTCGTCAGATTTTCTCCTAGGATTTTCTCCGCGTGTTCTGTCTGTAGAATCTAATTAGCAGAGAAGATAGAGCTGTAGTTTGCGTTCTTGGTGAGGTGAGCGGCGCGCATGGCGTGAGCGCGCCGGCGGCGCACGTTGAGATCTGTGAGTGAACGCGAATGGAATTTTGGCCTGCATATTCAATAAATGCATGACGCTCGCTTGGCTGCTCTCCAGTTCGATTTCCAATTGAAATTGCCGCACTTTTCGTTTGGGTGGGTGATATTACAACCATATTATAAATACTCGCCCGTCCTCGTCATTCTAGGAGACTGTCTCTCTTGAAAGTCTCGCAGTCGCAGGTCACAATGAGTCATCTATCTATATATCTTTATCTTTACTATTTTATATGTATCTTCTGGCCGTTCATCATTATATATGTTTTTTTTTCGAAACATGCCGTCATGTATGTTTCTGTCTTACGTTAAAATTCCTTTTTTTAGGATCTCTTACGTTAAAATTCCTTAAAACGCTCTTTCGTTCACAGGCTCTTACACTTGGGCCGTAACTGCCTATTGGGCCTGGGCGAGCCATTGTTTTGGATACACACGAGCAAAATCTGTGGACGCACGAGCGAGCAGTTGGCCCAAGAAACACACACGAGCACGAGGTCAAGAAGCAAAAGAAACTCTCACTGTGCACTAAAGCTCGATATGGTGAATTCCCCTAAAAAAAAAAGCTCGATGTGATGAAGGTGTATGATAGAGTTGAATGGAACTATCTAGATGCTGTGATGTTAAAACTTGGGTTGGAGCAAGGTTGGGTTAAGAGAATTATGAGGTGTGTGTCCACTGTGACTTTTTCTGTCCTGGTTAACGGAGTAAAGATGGAGAAGTTCAAGCCAACTAGAGGGATACGACAAGGAGATCCCATATCTCCATACTTGTTCCTCTTAGCTGCCGAGGGTCTCTCTTGTCTGTTGAAGGCTAGGAGTGATGATGTTAACATAAAGGGTGTGGTTGTAGCCCCTACGGCGCCACCGGTAAATCATCTCCTTTTTGCGAATGATTGTTTGTTGATCTTCAAGGCAAACATAGAAGGGGCTAAAAAATAGGAAACACTATAAATGAGTATTGTGCAACATCGGGTCAGAGGGTTAATCTCACAAAGTCAAGCATTTTCTTTGGCAAAGGATGTCCTGACAATGTGAGAACTCAAATCAAGGAAGTACTTCAAGTCCCAAATGAATCTTTGGCAGAATGGTATTTGGGATTACCTTCAGATGTAGGGAAGTCAGAAAATGGAGCCTTCAAATATATTAAGGATAGGATTTGGGCGAAGGTACAAGGATGGGTGGAAAAGTGTATGGCTACTGCGGGAAAAGAAGTTCTGATCAAGTCCGTGGCACAAGCAATACTGACTTTTTCTATGTCGTGTTTTCTGCTCCCAAGGGGTTTATGCCAACAGATTGACACGATGCTCAGGAAGTTTTTTTGGGGAAGTATGAATGGGGAGAGAAAGGCAGTGTGGGTATCATGGGAATCCCTTACCATGCCAAAATATTTGGGTGGACTAGGCTTCCGGGATACCGAGATGTTCAACTTATGCATGCTAGCAAAACAGTCATGGCGTTCGCTTAAGGCTCCGGACTCGCTGGGTGCCAAGCTTTTGAAGGTTGTCTACTTCCCGAATCATGATTTCCTTGAGGCGGAATTGGGGTCTCACCCATCACAAGTCTGGAGGGCAATCTGTGCAGGAACGGAGATTTTAAAACAAGGAATAGTGAAGAGAATCAGGAATGGACAGACGACAAGCATTTGGAACCAGAACTGGATTCCTCGAGATTATATGATGCGAGCCCTACACCCAAGATCACATAATATACCGGAGATGGTGAGCAAGCTAATGGTCTGGGGGGGAGACGACAGTGGGATTGCCATAAGCTGCGCGAACACATGCAAGAACCAGATGTCCAGATCATCCTGAACATTCCTTTAAGTGCTATTAACTTTGCAGATGCTTGGGCTTGGCACTATGAAAGAACAGGGCAGTTCACGGTCAGATCTGCATACAAGCTTCTAAGCGAAACAACAAGAAGAAGGGAGGATTGGCAAAAGGGAAGAGCGGAAAATTCATATAAGGTTGAGTTTAGGGGGTAGTGGAGCCGTTTGTGGAATCTCAAATTACCAGGAAAGTTGAAAAACTTCGCTTGGAGATTGGCCAAAAACTCTATCCCGACTGAAGCTCTTCCTCACCATCGACATATGGTTGTTCATGATGTGTGCCCTATCTGTAATTCTGCGGTTGATTCATGAAGGCATGCTCTTGTTGAATGTGCCATGGCCAAGTGTGTGTGGTCTTTGATTGACGAAGATCTGGTCGAGCACCTGATAGCTTGCAGGCATGACGACGCACGGCTGTGGTTAATAGAGCTCCAGGATTCAATGAAAAATGAAGAATTTGTCAAAGTCCTTGTCACTTTATGGTCAATCTGGTGGGTGCGGAGGAAGGCTATTCATGAAGAAAGGTTTCAATCGCCACTAACGACTTTTTATTTTATTACAAGCTATTTAGATGATCTTGCTGCAGTAGGAAAAAAGCAACAGGGCGTCAGCATCTGAGTCGGGAAGGGCTCAAATGGATACCTCCCCCAGCGGGATATGTTAAAATTCATGTGGATGCCGCTGTCAGACGACATAAGGATGGTGGTGCTTTTGCTGCAATTTGTCGCGATGGAGAGGGAAATTTTATTGGTGCGTCAGCAGTCTCTGTCCAAAATCCGACTGAACCTGAAGTGTTGGAGGCGTTGGCTAGCAGCGAAGGACTGGCTTTAGCTCTTGATCTTGCCTGTGACAATGTGGTTTTGGCCACAGACTGCTCTGCCACGGTGAAACACATCAGGGAGCCATATTTGGGGCCCTCGGCGGCCATCATCCATGAGCTTAAGAGGCGCATTACAGGTTTTGCATCAGTACAAGTGGTACACGAGAACAGAAACATGAATACTGAAGCTCATTCCCTGGCAAAGGCAGCGACTACTCTTGCTTGTGGTTGACATGTGTGTCTCTTAGAGAGACTAGATATAATTTGTATTCCTGAGAACATTTTGAGCACTTAAACTGTTTTCAATTCTCAAAGAAAAAAACTCTACTCAACACGTACAACACCAGCGGCGCCGTTGCCACGCGCAGCCAATCCTCCCCTCCGAGTTGCCACCAACCTGTTGCTCTTCCCCACCCTGTCTGCACCCAATCTTCTCCGGCGCCATCCCATCCTCCTCTACCTCCAACCTCCTGCTATTGTCCGTCTCCAATTTGCATTGAAGTCAGGACACGAATCTATGGAGTGGCCAACCCGGACTCCATAGGGACTTGGATGCCATAAAAACGATCCCTCCACCGAAATCCCGAGTAAATCACCTCGCATCACAACTTTAAACCGTCCAATATCACGCCGAATTCACCAGAGGATCCTCCGCCGTCTGAGCCGCCTGACCTGAGGTGGAACAACATCCACCGTCTGAACGTGCTACACCTGAGGTATGTGCCAGCTTTTCCCAAATTATTCTGTAAAATTTGCATCTACAATCATAAAAAGTACAATTCTCCTTGGTCTGGTATGAGCCATTCATGTTTGGGTAGATAGTTTTTAGTGATTGAAAATATTCGAGATGCTACACTTCAGTTTGATTCGCTATTTGCTCTCTTTTTTATTCAACTCCATGAACAGGTAAGTTCACGAAGAAGTTTCTGTTTGATTCAAGTCTCAAAGATTCATATTTTGGGTAGAAAATATTTGTGATGCTCCTTTTGTTGCATCGCAATATCCATCTCAAGTATGCGAGAAAAGAAAGACATGCTCTTTTGAAAGATAAACTAGATCAAAAGAATTGAAATAGGCAAGAAACTTTCATTGCATGTTAATAATATGGTCCTGTACCGAACCTTTTTACTGCAATATTCGTATTTGTTCTGCTTGAAAATGCTAGGACTGATCTTTTGGCAATGTTATAGAATCTTTGCTGAACTCCCTTGGTTTTGGTTGTTCTTGAACTGAAGAAACCTGCGGTCTATAATTGACACCATTCAATTCCTTCATGAAACTTGTGTTTATTAACGAGTAATTGGTACAAAGTTCAGATTATCAGTTTACTTGGACATCGCGGATCGATTGCTTCATCGCGGTCTTTGGGAGAAATATCATCAATGGTAGGGAAAAGGCAGGTACGCTGAGGCGGACACCCACACCGAGCGGCCGAGTCAGAACCGGAATAGGCCGCCCGGCACCACGCGCGCTGGAATTGGGCGAAGACCAAGCCAAAATCGACCGCCTCGCACCGCTGCACGCAATGACAAGACCAGCCGAGCTGAAACTGGCCTGCCTGAAACCTCCTCTGCATCGAGGACGTTGTACGACACAACTGCTCCAATGAGCCGGACGAGTACACGCTTGAAGGAGGGCCCACTATCATCCACCGACACCATCGCTACAGCCTCCACCAACGCGTCCCGCACTGCTTACACCTCGCCAAAGGGAAAAAGTGAGAGTGCCCCCCCCCCCCCCGCCCGATGCCACGCACCTTTGCCCGGCGGCGCTTGCCTGCGACGACGAGGGAGTTGCCCTGGTGGCTAGGTGAAGGAAATATGCCCTAGAGGCAATAATAAAGTTGTTATTTATATTTCCTTATATCATGATAAATGTTTATTATTCACGCTAGAATTGTATTAACCGGAAACTTAGTACATGGGTGAATACATAGACAAATAGAGTGTCACTAGTATGCCTCTACTTGACTAGCTCGTTAATCAAAGATGGTTAAGTTTCCTAGCCATAGACATGAGTTGTCATTTGATGAACGGGATCACATCATAAGAGAATGATGTGATTGACTTGACCCATTCCGTTAGCTTAGCACTTGATCGTTTAGTATGCTGCTATTACTTTCTTCATGACTTATACATGTTCCTATGACTATGAGATTATGCAACTCTCGATTACCGGAAGAACACTTTGTGTGCTACCAAACGTCACAACGTAACTGCGTGATTATAAAGGTGCTATACAGGTGTCTCCGATGGTACTTGTTGAGTTGGCATAGATCAAGATTAGGATTTGTCACTCCGATTGTCGGAGAGGTATCTCTGGGCCCTCTCGGTAATGCACGTCACTATAAGCCTTACAAGCAATGTGACTAATGAGTTAGTTGCGGGATGATGCATTACGGAACGAGTAAAGAGACTTGCCGCTAACGAGATTGAACTAGGTATTGAGATACCGACGATCGAATCTTGCGCAAGTAACATACCGATGACAAAGGGAACAACGTATGTTGTTATGCGGTTTGACCTATAAAGATCTTCGTAGAATATGTAGGAGCCAATATGAGCATCCAGGTTCCGCTATTGGTTATTGACCGGAGACGTGTCTCGGTCATGTCTACATAGTTCTCGAACCCGTAGGGTCCGCACGCTTAACGTTCGGTGATGATTTGTATTATGAGTTTATTTGTTTTGATGTACCGAAGGTAGTTCGGAGTCCCGGATGAGATCGGGGACATGACAAGGAGTCTCGAAATGGTCGAGACGTAAAGATCAATATATTGGACGACTATATTCGTACATCGGAAAGGTTCCGAGTGATTCGGGTATTTTTCGGAGTACCGGAGAGTTACGGGAATTCGTATTGGGCCTTAATGGGCCATACGGGAAAGGAGAGAAAGGCCTCAAAGGGTGGCCGCACCCCTCCCCATGGACTGGTCCGAATTGGAGTAGGGAGGGGGGGCTTCCTTCCTTCTCCTTCTCCCTTCCCTTTTTCCTATTCCATGTGGGAGGTGGAATCCTACTAGGACTAGGGAGTCCTAGTAGGACTCCAGACTTGGGCGCGCCCTATGAGGGCCGGCCTCCTCCTCCCTCCATCCTTTATATACGTGGCCACGGGGTACCGCATAGACACACAAGTTGATTTTCCAAGCCGTGTGAGGTGCCCCCTCCACCATAATCCACCTCGATCATATCGTAGCGGTGCTTAGGCGAAGCCCTTCGTCGGTAGCAACATCATCACCGTCATCACGCCGTCGTGCTGATGGAACTCTCCCGTGAAGCTCTGCTGGATCGGAGTTCGTGGGACATCATCGAGCTGAATGTGTGCTGAACTCGGAGGTGCCGTGCATTCGGTACTTGGATCGGTCGGACCGTGAAGACGTACGACTACATCAACCGCGTTCTCATAACGCTTCCTCTTACGGTACGAGGGTACATGAACAACACTCTCCCCTCTCGTTGCTATGCATCACCATAATCTTGCATGTGCGTAGGAAATTTTTGAAATTACTGCGTTCCTCAACAGTGGCATCCGAGCCAGGTTTATGCGTAGATGTTATATACACGAGTAGAACACAAGTGAGTTGTGGGCAATACAAGTTATACTGCTTACCAGCATGTCATACTTTGGTTCGGCGGTATTGTTGGATGAAGCAGCCCGGACCGACATTACGCGTACGCTTAGGCGAGACTGGTTCTACCGACGTGCTTCGCACACAGGTGGCTGTCGGGTGTCAGTTTCTCCAACTTTAGTTGAATCGAGTGTGGCTATGCACGGTCCTTGAGAAGGTTAAAACAACACTAACTTGACGAAATATCGTTGTGGTTTTGATGCGTAGGTAAGAACGGTTCTTGCTCAGCCCGTAGCAACCACGTAAAACTTGCAACAACAAAGTAGAGGACGTCTAACTTGTTTTTGCAGGGCATGTTGTGATGTGATATGGTCAAGACATGATGCTAAATTTTATTGTATGAGATGATCATGTTTTCTAACAGAGTTATCGGCAACTGGCAGGAGCCATATGGTTGTTGCTTTATTGTATGAAATGCAATCGCCATGTAATTGCTTTAGTTTTTCACTAAGCGGTAGCGATAGTCATAGAGGCAATAGTTGGCGAGATGACAACGATGCTACGATGGAGATCAAGGTGTCGCGTCGGTGACGATGGTGATCATGACGGTGCTTTGAAGATGGAGATCAAAGGCACAAGACGATGATGGCCATATCATATTACTTATATTGATTGCATGTGATGTTTATCTTTTATGCATCTTATTTTGCTTAGATCGGCGGTAGCATTATAAGATTATCTCTCACTAAATTTCAAGGTATAAGTGTTCTCCCTGAGTATGCACCGTTGCTACAGTTCTTCGTGCTGAGACACCACGTGACGATCGGGTGTGATAAGCTCTACGTTCACATACAACGGGTGCAAGCCAGTTTTGCACACGCAGAATACTCGGGTTACACTTGACGAGCCTAGCATATGCAGATATGGCCTCGGAACACTGAGACCGAAAGGTCGAGCATGAATCATATAGTAGATATGGTCAATATAGTGATGTTCATCATTGAAAACTACTCCATTTCACGCGATGATCGATTATGGTTTAGTTGATTTGGATCACGTGATCACTTAGATGATAAGAGAGATGTCTATCTAAGTGGGAGTTCTTATGTAATATGATTAATTTAACTTTAATTTATCATGAACTTAGTCATGGTAGTATTAGCATATATATGTTGTAGATCAATAGCTCGCGATGTAGCTCCCCGTTTATTTTTATATGTTCTTGGAGAAAACTAAGTTGAAAGATGTTAGTAGCAATGATGCGGATTGGATCCATGATCTGAGGATTATCTTCATTGCTGCATAGAAGAATTATGTCCTTGATGCACCGCTAGGTGACAGACCGATTGCAGGAGCAGATGCATACGTTATGAACGTTTGACAAAAGCTCGGTATGATGACTACTTGATAGTTTAGTGCAGCATGCTTTACGGCTTAGAACCGGGACTTCAAAAACATTTTGAATGCCATGGAGCATATGAGATGTTCCAAGAGTTGAAATTGGTATTTCATACTCATGTCCGTGTCGAGAGGTATGAGACCTCTGACAGTACTTTGCCTACAAGATGGAGGAGAATAGCTCAACCAGTGAGCATGTGCTCAGATTGTCTGGGTACTACAATTGCTTGAATCAAGTGGGAGTTAATCTTCCAGATAAGATAGTAATTGACAAAGTTCTCTAGTCACTATCACCAAGTTACTAGAACTTCGTGATGAACTATAAAATGCAAGGGATAACGGAAACGATTCCCGAGCTCTTCACGATGCTAAAGGCTGCGAAGGTAGAAATCAAGGAGTATCAATTGTTGATGGTCAACAAGACCACCAGTTTCAAGAAAAGGGTAAAGCGAAGAAGAAGGGGAACTTCAAGAAGAACGACAAACAAGTTGCTGCTCAGGAGAAGAAACCCAAGTCTGGACCTAAGCCTGAGACTGAGTGCTTCTACTGCAAAGGGACTGACCACTGGAAGCGGAGTTGCCCCAAGTATTTGGCGGATAAGAAGGATGGCAAAGTGAAGAAAGGTATATTTGATATACATGTTATTGATGTGTACTTTACTACTGTTTATAGCAACCCCTCGGTATTTGATACTAGTTCAGTTGCTAAGAGTAGTAACTCGAAACGGGAGTTGCAGAATGAACAGAAACTAGTTAAGGGCGAGGTGACGATGTGTGTTGGAAGTAGTTCCAAGATTGATATGATCATCATCGCACACTCCATATACTTTCGGGATTAGTGTTGAACCTAAATAAATTTGGTGTTTGCGTTGAGCATGAATATGATTTGATCATGTTTATTGCAATACGGTTATTCATTTAAGTTAGAGAATAATTGTTGTTCTATTTACATGAATAATACCTTCTATGGTCATACACCCGATGAAAATGGTTCGTTGGATCTCGATTGTAGTGATACACATATTCATAAGATTGAAGCCAAAAGATGCAAAGTTAATAATGATAGTGCAACTTATTTGTGGCACTGCCGTCTAGGTCATATTGGTGTAAAGCGCATAAAGAAACTCCATGCTAATGGGATTCTGGGATCACTTGATTATGAATCACTTGGTACTTGCGAACCATGGCTCATGGGCAAGATGACTAAAACGCCATTCTCAGGAACAATGGAGCGAGCAACGGATTTATTGGAAATCATACATACTGATGTATGTGGTCCAATGAATATTGAGGCTCGCGGCGGGTATCGTTATTTTCTCACCTTCACAGATGATTTGAGCAGATATGGGTATATCTACTTAATGAAACATAAGTCTGAAACATTTGAAAAGTTCAAAGAATTCAAGAGTGAAGTGGAAAATCATCGTAACAAGAAAATAAAATTTCTATGATCTAATCATGGAGGAGAATATTTGAGTTACGAGTTTGGTCTACATTTGAAACAGTGCGGAATAGTTTCGCAACTCGCGCCACCCGGAACACCACAGCGTAATGGTGTGTCCGAACGTCGTAATAGTACTTTACTAGATATGGTGCGATCTATGATCTCTCTTACTGATTTACCGCTATCGTTTTGGGGTTATGCTTTAGAGACGGCTGCATTCACGTTAAATAGGGCACCATCAAAATCCATTGAGATGACGCCTTATGAACTGTGGTTTGGCAAGAAACCAAAGTTGTCGTTTCTTAAAGTTTGGGAACTGCGATGCTTATGTGAAAAAGTTTCAACATGATAAGCTCGAACCCCAATCGGAGAAGTAAATCTTCATAGGATACCCAAAAAGAAACTATTGGGTACACCTTCTATCACAGATCCGAAGGCAAGATCTTTGTTGCTAAGAATGGATCCTTTCTAGAGAAGGAGTTTTCTCTCGAAAGAAGTGAGTGGGAGGAAAGTAGAACTTGATGAGCTAACTGTACCTACTCCCTTATTGGAAAGTAGTTCATCACAGAAATCTATTCCTGTGACTCCTACACCAATTAGTGAGGAAGCTAATGATGATGATCATGTAACTTCAGATCAAGTTACCACGGAACCTCGTAGGTCAACCAGAGTGAGATCTGCACCAGAGTGGTACGGTAATCCTGTTCTGGAGGTCATGTTACTTGACCATGACGAACCTACGAACTATGAGGAAGCGATGATGAGCCCAGATTCCATAAAATGGCTTGACGCCATGAAATCTGATATGGGATCCATGTATGAGAACAAAGTATGGACTTTGATTGACTTGCCCAATGATCGATGAGCCATTGAGAATAAAATGGAACTTCAAGAGGAAGACGGACGCTGATAGTAGTGTCGAAAAAGGGTTTTGACAAAGTTCAAGGTGTCGACTACGATGAGATTTTCTCACTCATAGCGATGCTTAAGTCTGTCCGAATCATGTTAGCAAATTGCCACATTATATGAAATCTGGCAAATGGATGTCAAAACTACATTCCTTAATGGATTTCTTAAAGAAGAGTTGTATATGATGCAACCAAAAGGTTTTGTCGATCCTAAAGGTGCTAACAAAATGTGCAAGCTCCAGCGATCCATCTATGGACTGGTGCAAGCATCTCGGAGTTGGAATATACGCTTTGATGAGTTGATCAAAGCATATAGTTTTATACAGACTTGTGGTGAAGCCTGTATTTACAAGAAAGTGAGTGGGAGCACTACAACCTTTCTGATAAGTATATGTGAATGACACATTGTTGATCGGAAATGATGTAGAATTTTCTGGAAAGCATAAAAGGAGTGTTTGAAAGGAGTTTTTCAAAGAAAGACCTCGGTGAAGCTGCTTACATATTGGGCAACAAGATATATAGAGATAGATCAAGACGCTTGATAAGTTTTTTCAATGAGTACATACCTTGACAAATTTTTGAAGTAGTTCAAAATGGAACAGTCAAAGAAGGAGTTCTTGCCTGTATTGCAAGGTGTGAAATTGAGTAAGACTTAAAGCCCGACCACGGCAGAAGATAGAAACAGAATGAAAGTCATTTCCTATGCCTCAACCATAGGTTCTATAAAGTATGCCATGCTGTGTACCAGAACTATTGTATACCCTACACTGAGTTTGGCAAGGGAGTACAATAGTGATCTAGGAGTAGATCACTGGACATCGGTCAAAATTATCCTTAGTGGAATAAGGATATGTTTCTCGATTATGGAGGTGACAAAAGGTTCGTCGTAAAGGGTTCCGTCGATGCACGTTTTGACACTAATCCAGATGACTCTAAGTCTCAATCTGGATACATATTGAAAGTGGGAGCAATTAGCTAGAGTAGCTCCGTGCAGAGCATTGTTGACATAGAAATTTGCAAAATACATATGGATCTGAATGGCAGACCCGTTGACTAAACTTCTCTCACAAGCAAAACATGATCACACCTTAGTACTCTTTGGGTGTTAATCACATGGCGATGTGAACTAGATTACTGACTCTAGTAAACCTTTTGAGTGTTGGCCACATGGCGATGTGAACTATGGATATTAATCACATGGTGCTGTGAACTATTGGTGTTACATCACATGGCGATGTGAAATAGATTATTGACTCTAGTGCAAGTGGGAGACTGAAGGAAATATGCCCTAGAGGCAATAATAAAGTTGTTATTTATATTTCCTTATGTCATGATAAATATTTATTATTCATGCTAGAATTGTATTAACCGGAAACTTAGTACATGTGTGAATACATAGACAAACAGAATGTCACTAGTATGCCTCTACTTGACTAGCTCGTTGAATCAAAGATGGTTAAGTTTCCTAGCTATAGACATGAGTTGTCATTTGATTAACGGGATCACATCATTAGAGAATGATGTGATTGACTTGACCCATTCCGTTAGCTTAGCACTTGATCGTTTAGTATGTTGCTATTGCTTTCTTCATGACTTATACATGTTCCTATGACTATGAGATTATGCAACTCCCGATTACCGGAAGAACACTTTGTATGCTACCAAACGTCACAACGTAACTGCGTGATTATAAAGGTGCTATACAGGTGTCTCCGATGGTACTTGTTGAGTTGGCATAGATCAAGATTAGGATTTGTCACTGCGATTGTCGGAGAGGTATCTCTGGGCCCTCTCGGTATTGCACGTCACTATAAGCCTTGCAAGCAATGTAACTAATGAGTTATTGCGGGATGATGCATTACGGAACGAGTAAAGAGACTTGCCGCTAACGAGATTGAACTAGGTATTGAGATACCGACGATCGAATCTCGGGCAAGTAACATACCGATGACAAAGGGAACAACGTATGTTGTTATGCGGTTTGACCGATAAAGATCTTCATAGAATATGTAGGAGCCAATATGAGCATCCAGGTTCCGCTATTGGTTATTGACCGGAGACGTGTCTCAGTCATGTCTACATAGTTCTCGAACCCGTAGGGTCCGCACGCTTAACATTCGGTGATGATTTGTATTATGAGTTTATGTGTTTTGATGTACCGAAGGTAGTTCGTTGTTCCTGGTGAGATCGGGGACATGACGAGGAGTCTCGAAATGGTTGAGACGTAAAGATCAATATATTGGACGACTATATTCGGACATTCGAGAGGTTCTGAGTGATTCGGGTATTTTAAGGAGTACCGGAGAGTTACGGGAATTCGTATTGGGCCTTAATGGGCCATACGGGAAAGGAGAGAAAGACCTCAAAGGGTGGCCGCACCCCTCCCCATGGACTGGTCCGAATTGGACTAGGGAGGGGGGGGCTTCCTTCCTTCTCCTTCTCCCTTCCCTTTTTCCTATTCCATGTGGGAGGTGGAATCCTACTAGGACTAGGGAGTCCTAGTAGGACTCCACACTTGGGCGCGCCCTATGAGGGCCGGCCTCCTCCTCCCTCCATCCTTTATATACGTGGCCAAGGGGTACCCCATAGGCACACAAGTTGATTGTTCCAAGCCGTGCGCGATGCCCCTCCACCATAATCCACCTCGATCATATCGCAGCGGTGCTTAGGCGAAGCCCTTCGTCGGTAGCAACATCATCACCGGCATCACGCCGTCGTGCTGACGGAACTCTCCCGTGAAGCTCTGCTGGATCGGAGTTCGTGGGACGTCATCGAGCTGAACGTGTGCTGAACTCGGAGGTGCCGTGCGTTCGGTACTTGGATCGGTCGGACCATGAAGACGTACGACTACATCAACCGCGTTCTCATAACGCTTCCGCTTATGGTCTACGAGGGTACGTGGACAACACTCTCCCCTCTCGTTGCTATGCATCACCATAATCTTGCGTGTGCGTAGGAAATTTTTGAAATTACTGCGTTCCCCAACACTACGTTCCCCAACACTAGGGTTTTGCCCAGGTCGCCCACAGGAGGACGACATGGGTGTGAGAAAAAATATGCTCCTTTTTTAGAACATCAGTACACACACAAACGCTCATGTATATGCACAGACACTCACCACTATGAACGTACACACGCACACCCTACCCCTATGAGCACCTCCGAGAGATTAATTGAGCTGTCATATCATCTTGAGATTTTATGAAGGCACTATAGGCGCCTCGTAGTCGACGGGAATGTCTTGTAACGCCCACGATGCGGCTATATCTCCCACGTGTCGAGGCACGACTTAGAGGCATAACCGCATTGTAGGTTTTGTCGCAAGAAGAGTCATCTTCACACAATCCCATGTAATGAACAAGAATGGAATAAAGAGAGTTGGTTTACAATCGCCACTTCACACAATACTTAAATAAATCATACATCAATCAGAGTACACACATAGACCGACTACGGTCAAAGCCAAAAGAAAGAAGATAACCCAACTGCTAGATCCCCGATCGTCCCAACTGGGTTCCACTACTGATCATCAGGAAACGAAACATAGTAACGACCAAGGTCCTCGTCGAACTCCCACTTGAGCTCGGTTGCGTCACCTGCACTGGTATCATCGGCACCTGCAACTGTTTTGGAAGTATCTGTGAGTCATGAGGACTCAGCAATCTCACACCCGCGAGATCAAGACTATTTAAGCTTAAGGGTAGGAAAGGGGTAGTGAGGTGGAGCTGCAGCAAGCACTAAGCATATATGGTGGCTAACATACGCAAATAAGAGCGAGAAGAGGAGCAACGGAACGGTCGTCAACTAGTAATGATCAAGAAGTGATCCTGAACTCCTACTTACGTCAAACCTAACCCAAAAGTCGTGTTCTCTTCCCGGACTTTGCCAAAAAGAGACCATCACGGCTACACACGCGGTTGATGCGTTTTAATTAAGTCGAGTGTCAAGTTCACTACAATCGGACGTTAACAAATTCCCATCTGCCACATAACCGCGGGCACGGCTCTTCAAAGGTTATACCCTGCAGGGGTGTCCCAACTTAGCCCATTATAAGCTCTCACAGTCAACGAAGGATATTCCTTCTCCCGGGAAGACCCGATCAGTCTCGGAATCCCGGTTTACAAGACATTTCGACAATGGTAAAACAAGACCAGCAAGACCACCCGCTGTGCCGAAAAATCCCGATAGGAGCTGGACATATCTCGTTCTCAGGGCACACCGGATAAGCTAAGCGTACAGGTACCGACGTAACCCAAGTTTCCAAGGGATGGTCCCGCACGGTGCTCTAGTTTGGACCAACACTCAGAGGAGCACTGGCCCGGGGGGGTTAAAATAAAGATGACCCTTGAGTCTGCAGAACCCAAGGGAAAAAGGCTTAGGTGGCAAATGTTAAAACCAAGGTTGGGCCTTGCTGGAGGAGTTTTATTCAAGGCGAACTGTCAAGGGGGTCCCATAAATCACCCAACCGCGTAAGGAACGCAAAATCAAGGAACATAACACCGGTATGACGGAAACTAGGGCGGCAAGAGTGGAACAAAACACCAGGCATAAGGCCGAGCCTTCCACCCTTTACCAAGTATATAGATGCATTAATTAAATAAGAGACATTGTGATATCCCAACATATACATGTTCCAACAAGGAACAAACATCATCTTCACCTGCAACTAACAACGCTATAAGAGGGGCTGAGCAAAAGCGGTAACATAGCCAAACAACGGTTTGCTGGGAAAGGTGGGTTAGAGGCTTGACATGGCAATATGGGAGGCATGATATAGCAAGTGATAGGTAGCGCGGCATAGCTATAGAGCGAACAACAGCAAGCAAAGATAGAAGTGATTTCGAGGGTATGGTCATCTTGCCTGAAATCCCGCTAGGAAGAAGAACGAGTCCATGAAGAAGACAAACGGACGTAGTCGAACGAATCCTCACAACTCCGGAACGAAACCAAAGCTAACAAGAGAAGCAAACCGGAAAGAAGCAAACAACATGGTAAACAACCATCACGGAAACATGGCATGATGCACAATCAAGTATGATGCATGTCCGGTTTAATGATTCATGGCATGGCAAAGTGCAACAAACAATACTACAAATTAAGTGGAGCTCAATATGCAACGAGTTGCATATTGACGAAACACCACATCAATTATTTAGTTCTCTCTCGTTTATGTACCCAACAATATTAAATGTTATTAAACATGGCAAGGGGTGACGCATAATAAAACTACCTATCTAGGCAATTTAAATGAGGCCGGAAACAACAAACAACAAATCCGGAAAAACCCCATATGCATATTTTGAATTTGCTACTGTTCTTCCCTAAAACCAATTTTAATGTTGTTAAACAACAAAATAAAGTGCACCATGTTAATCTATGCATTTTTCCACCCCATTTACATATTAAGTTTATTAAGTTTGGAGCTACGGTTATTTAGTTATGAAATAAATCATTTTAGCATGGCATTTGAGCAAAATTAAACAAACAGCATTTTAAACATTTTAAACATGGATGAAAACAGCATAACATGAAACTAGACAGAAATCTAAGCATTTTTCATATATAATTCATTTTAGTCCGGTGCACGGTTGTGGAGTTATTAAATGCATGAACATGGAGGGTCAATCTGTAAATATGCAGTTTTTGGATAATTAGACAAATTCACGGCAGCGGAAAAAAACACTACGGGCCGAATCTGGCTGGCCCAATGGTGCACAGGAGAGGGGCGGGTGCTGCTCACCCTGGGCCAAGCCCAGCTGGAGAGGAGGAGGCCCGAGCGGCGCAGATCTGGGCTGCGACGGGAGCAGAGGAGGAGGCCTCGCGCGGGCGACTTGGCGCCGGTCCTCGAGACGAGCTGCAGGTGGTCAACGCGAGCAGGGGCTCGCTGCAAGGAAGGGCGAGGCGGCGCTGGACTTGGGGCTCCGGCGGGAGGGACTTGAAGCGCAGGGGCGGCGAGCTCGAGCAGACCCGACGGGTGGTGCTGCTCGGAGGTCACCGGACAGAGCAGGTCAACGGCAGTGGCGACATGGGCACGGGGCGGCGGACTTGGACGGTGGAGCTTGGGCGCGGCGGCGCTCGGGTGACTCCGGCAGGCGGTGGGGGAAGATGAGTCCGGCAGGACCCGGAACAACAGCCGGTGAAGCAGGACCCGGCGATTGGACAGCGGGGCGAGCAGCGGCAACGGCGAGCGTCTGCTGCGGGGCTCCATGACGTTCCTGTTGCAGAGAGCGAGAGATGTGAGAGGGAGAAGAGAGAAGCGTTGCCGGCGAGCGAGAAGAAAGCAGAGGGGAGGATGGAGAAGAAAGGCACGGTCCTGCTAGAGGTGGTCGTCGGCGGTGTGGTTCGCCGGGGCGGCGGGTCGCGAGGAGGAGAAGCGCTCGGGCATCTCCCGTGCGGTGGCTTGGGCAGAGGAGACAAAGGGAGCAAAGGCCGTGGCTGCGGCTTGCGGTGGAGATCGAGCAGAGGAGGCATGGGGAGGAGCTGCTGGTTGGATCGAGGGGAGATGGTGGTTGGCCCGGGATGGATCTGGGAGGATCCCAAGGTGGGAGGCGAGTGGGTGGATGGCTGGCGGCGGGTGAGGGGATTTGGTGGATGGGACAAGCCTCCTAAAAACTAGGGTTAGGCTGTTTAAATAGCTAGGTGGACTAGCTTAAGGCAAAACGGACCCTCCGATCAAAATCGAACGGTCGAAAAAATAGGTTGTGGAGTCCAATAAAGAAAACGGAGATGTTTTATAGATGTTAGGAGATGAACTGAATGCAACGGTGATGACTGAGCGGATCGGGATCGGGACACTTTCGGACGCGCGCGAGGGGTGGTCTGAGAGGGGTCGACAAAGTCAAAGTGTCTGACAAAAGGCCCCGGAGAAGACAAGAGAGAAAACGAGGAGCAACGTTGCAAGTATGGTTGGTCTCGAAACGGTCAACGATAGCAAGGGGGACGCGGCAACTATGAGCGGATGCAAGTTCTAAAAACAATGACGGCAACGAGGTGCCGATGCAATGCGGATGATGCCATGATGAAATGCAACAAACAAATAAATACACACAACGACAACGAAGAACATTGAAGGCTTCTGGAGCATCGGTCTCGGGGCGTTACACGTCTTCTCCCACTAAATGCGTATCGCCGAAAATAAATTCAGAATAAATGCGAGCATCAGGACTTGAACTCTGGTGAGTTGTGGATACCACTGTCTATCTAACTATCTAATCACAGGTTGGTTCACAGAAAAATATGCTCATGTTGTGATGCATTCAGTTTCATTTTCGTAGTGTAAGAGCCAGAACTGTTTTTTAGTGAACTCAACTGAATGGGCATGCTTTCCTGTGTCCAAAAGGGGCTTACTGATGGACTACAAAGGGGCCTGCGATATACACTTTATATTGGGCCTCTTAAGTGGGACCTCAAGTGTTTCTCAAAAGAGTGGGACCTCAAGCACTGCCGACAAAATGGGCGGATCCTACTTGGCGCTTAAGCGCCCGTTCACAAAGTCTTGTTGGGCTCGGCCCATGTTTTCTTTTCTTCTCTGTTGTGAAAACAGGGATACTGTGCACGCGCGTGCCCAGGTTTGATTTGAACTGGCGATCTCCTGGTGTTTCCTACACTGAGCTAACCACCGGACGGTTCTCACCTTTTGTGTACAACTACATCTTCTCCCGCCTTTCTTCTTAGTTGGTTTTTTTCCGTTTGCCCTTTTTATTGGAACGGTTTTGTTTGTTTTTTTAACTCTTTCTCTTTTCTATTTTGCTAGTTTCGGTGATCTATTTTTCAAATTTCACGAACCTCTTTTTGAAATTGATGAACTTTTTTCAAATTGACAAACTTTTTCAAATTCATGATTGTTTTACAAAATCGATGAATTTTTACAAATTTGATAAACTTTTTACAAACCGATGGATTTTTTTTACAAATTCAATGAACTTTTTGCCAAATTCCATGATTTGTTTTTTCAAAATGGTTGAATTTTTTTTCAAATTTGATGAACTTTTTTTAATATGATGAATTTCTTATCTCAAATTCGTGAACTTTTTTCTCAAATTAGTGAACTTTATTCAATTTACTTGAACATTTTCAAATCCGTGAACTTTTCCAAACTCACAAACTTTTCGTAAATTAGTGATCTTTTTAAAATTCATGATTTTTTTCAATATTTGTGAACTTTTTTGAATACCTGAGCCTTTTCTTTTTTGATAAAAATTCACAAACTTTTTTTAATCTCTGAACTTCCATTTTATGAACCGAGGTACTACTGTTTACTAGTACCAGGTAGCTCTTGTGATTAGCCGAGCGGGTTTAGAAAGCAATGGCATGAGTTTGAATCCTTGGCGTAACAACTCTTAGGGAAACGTTTTCAGACGACGCGCCGGCGGAAACGTTCTGCCGGACGCGCGCGGGCCCTGCGATCGCTATCGATCGTGGGATTGGCGATGGGAGCACCCCTTAGAAAAAAAACAAGACGACGAGAGCACTGCTTCCAATCGTTCTTTTCCCCATCTTCTTCTTCCCCACAACGCGGACGCCGGGGCACCCGCATCACAGGCACCAGCCCCCACCTGCACCCACTAGCACACATGTCTCCGGCCACGCCCGCGGCACCCTCCGCCATGCCCGTGCCCCCGATGAGATCCACCGCCGCAAGCCTCCCCCTCCCCTCTCCCTGTTCCTCCTCCACACCTCCATCTTCTTCTCAGGGAGCACGCTACTCTGCTAAGTTTTTTTGCTGGAAGCGGCTGGATTGGGAGCTGGAAGCAGCATCCTTTTTTGCTGCAACCGGCCATCGTCGGAGCTGGAACCATCACTGTTTTGCTGAAACCGGGTGGAGCGCGAGCTGTAACTGGCATTTAATTTTGTTGCAACCGGCTACAGAAAAGCTTCAATCGGCGGCAAAAAAGCTTCAACCATAGACGATGGAAGCCATGGACGACGCCGAAAAGCTGCAACCGGCTCCGTTGTTTGCTACAACCGGCTTTATTTTTGATACAAACAGAGGATGGTAGTGGGGCACCGGTGATGACAAGTTTTGCTGTAACCGTAGTTGTTTTTTGGTACTACCGGCGAAGTTTTTTGCTACCTCCATCAAGGCAAAGCTACGACCTCGCAACGGCAGCGATGATGATTTGCTGCAACCGTAGTTGGATTTTGCTACTACCGGCGAAGTTTTTGCTACATCCATTTTCAAGCGCGAACGGCGAGCACGAGAACAAGATGCTGGTGTGGGGTTCCCGCGAATCCCGTCGACGAGAACTAGCAAGGAGCAGGAGAGGAGGAGCGGTGCTGCGACCTGGAGGGAGGCGGGTAGGAGGAGAGCGCGACCCCCACCCCGCCGAGCTGCACGAGATGCAGAAGGGTGCGTGCGTGAGATGCAGGAGGGTGTGTGCGCGAGATGCGGGGAGGAAGACAAGGGTGCTGCGAGAGGAAGAAGGGGGCTGGGTCGAACCGTTTGTACCTAAATCTGACGGTCTAACGTAATTGGATCTGACAGCCCGCGCGCGACCGGCCGAATCGTTGGGCCGGCGCGCCGGCGCAGATCAGTCCCCCAACTCTTTTTAGGATTTTTTTTTTGTGCGCTGGCATTACGCGTTCGTGGGCCGGCCCAGCAGGGCGCTGCAGCGAGCCCGAGTTGGGTTAGATGGAAGTGAATGCGCGGAGTAGGAGCTCCGGACAAAATGGACAAATGATGGAACTAGATTGTCTCAAAAAAATTCTGATGAAACTTGAAAAAGCAGTAGAAAATATGAGCGACGCTTAGGGACCTTTATTGCTGATTAGGGGTGTGTAGAGAGCAGCCGTGCCGCGCCTGCGCCGGTGCGGCCGAGCTGAGGCGCAACGAGAGTCCTCCGCGCGCCGCGCTCCATGGCGTCGGCGCGGGTACGTCTGCATCGCGTCGGTGGAGGCGGTGGAGTGACCGACAGTCAAGCTGTTGCCGATGGCTCCTGACGTCCACGGCACAAGCTAGCCAGCTGCAGTTTCGTGCGCGCAGAGCCGCATGGTGATCGCCCATTTAGTAAGACCCGGTTACTTGGCAGGCGACGTATAAAACGGACCACGAAATACATGCGTGATCACCGGCAACTAAAACGCGTGTTATTCGTGCAACCAGTTCATACCAAAGCCATTAGGGTCCTAAAATTAAGAGCGCACGACCGCCTGCTAAGCAAACAGGGAGACAATAAATACCTTTCAGCAGCAAAGCCATCCACACAGCACGAACGACACGATGGCGCGCCTGGAAGCCACTCGATCCTGGGCCGAGATCGGGACGCGCAACATCGATCGGCATGGAACATGCAGGGACAAATTCCGGTGCTCCGTCGCTCTCCCTCAGGCATGCATGCGGCATCGCCCCTGGCTCTCCTTTTCATAGTAAGACCCGGTTCCTGGCAGCACACTGCTTACGCATCACATCACCAAGACACCAACCAAAGCCACCACCCCGATAGTTGAGAGTGGTCAGGCCTCAGCCCGCACATCTCCTATCACGTCAAAATCGTGCGGCGAATCGAGAGCACACCGACGACGGGGCGGAATGGCGCCGCGATGTCTATCCATCCTGCTAACCAACACTACACTACACTACTGCTGAGTATTGACCTAGCCGTACGTAGGCTGAGCGGGACAATGGAGCGCGACAGACTGACAGGCGAATGTGTATGGCGTGATCATTTTATTCTCCGTCTAGTGTAGTGCTCGTCGATCGAGCCGCCGCATCGCGGTCGAAGCTTGCGCCGGATCGGCGTGAGGGCGACGCTTCTTCGATTTGTCAAAGATCGGGCACTACCGGCGGCCGGCTCCTTTCGACGTACGCAAGAAACCAAACAAGTGGATTGCTCCTCAAGTATTTTGCTTGGCAGTAGCCACCCTGAGCGATTGGGCATCCTGTAGCGAATCGTTTCGCAATATTTGTCGCAATATGGAAGCGAGGTCTCTCAAATAGAGTCGAACTGAACTGCTAGACTACGTTGAGTGATGAACTTAATGATTCAAAAAAAAAAATAAAAGATGGATGAAATTACACAAGGAATCCTGGTCTCTTAATAATAAACTCTCGTTTTAAATCCATTGCAATTTTTCTTCTTCTTCTTTTTCGAGTTAGAATAAAAAGAAAACAATTTAGCATCTTTGATACAATCTATATTTTCGCGAAATGGATCATAATAAAATGGATTTTAGGTATCTAGGGAAGATTCACTTGGAAGTAACTATTTCCTAGATATCTATGGTACTTCACGGTTGAAAAAAATAGCAAATCCGTTATCTTTTCTGCCAAAGCGCCAAGCCAAGCGTAGTTACCAGCATTCGTATAATGTACTATCTGAAAAGACAGAGATTGTTGTACAGGGACACTTTATTTTAGTTTGAGATGACAGGTGGAGATATATGGACCTCATGAATAATATGCTCGACTATATCAGAGATATATACCTCCTTTGGTCTTTATTTTTTCTTTCATATAGAGAGGACTTGTCCTTCTTGAATCATGTCCTGCTTAGAACAATTATTTATCTTTTGTTCTCTTCCTGGTAGGGTCTCATGATCTCATACCGTTCCCTGGGATAGTGATGCGAGAAAACTATCAAATCACGCTTAATGAACTTTTGGATAATCTGAAGAGCCGGACGAATCCACAGATTTAACCAGTGGTATGCGCCCGGGTTATTCTTTCTTCCAGAATGGTTATAATTAATTTCATTTTATTTGCAAAGTCAAACTACTCTAATAATCAACTGTTAACAAAGTTAGCATCATATCTACAGATTGGCTGAGTGCTAACATACGCGCGTGGCCAGCGGATTTGGCTAACAGGGCAACACACATTGGACGCGTAAAAGAAATGTTGTCCCCACATGTTAGCCACCTCAAATCACTAGAAGCTCCTTTTCCAAAAAAAAAAAATCACTAGAAGCTGAGAAGTGGAATTTAGCTTTCTAAAATGTAGTGCAACGCGGTAGTAAGAAAATTAAAATTTAAGGCAACATGTCACACCTTTACAAGTACATAGTGCAAAGTGGAATCATTATATGCTTAAATAGACAAGGGACCACCTCCTCCTCTTCTATTTATTTTCCGTTCTTCCTGGAGAGGACTCCTCTATCTTGAACCATGTCCTGGTTACTCTCCTCTATCTTGAACCATGTCCTGGTTACTTTCGCAAAAAAAATAAAAACACTATTTAGCTTTTGTTCCGTTCCTTTTAGGGTGTCATTTCATTCCCTGGTAAAGTGATGCGGAATGTTACAAATCATGTCCAGTTAACTTTTGGATTATCTCAAGAGCTGACGAACCCACAGATTAACGAATGCGGGTTATTCTTTCTTCCAGAATGATTAGGTTTAACCTTTTCTTTTGCAAAGAGTCAAACTAATTTATTCCAATCACGAGTAACTAATTTTCTAAAAGACACCCAAAGGGCATCTTATATGTGATAAATATTAAGAAAGTTAATAATCAGTACAATGGACAAACAATTGAATACAAAGAAGATCAGTGAAAAGTAAAATTACATTAAAAATCATACTCCCTCCATTCCAATTTATAGTGTGCATAGATCCTAGCATCAATATCAATGCATGTGCTGGCTGTTGTACTTGACCAAAATACCTCATGCATGCAGGTTTGTCTCATTCTCATGTGCATGTGCTTCTGTAAAACACCCATCTTTTCAGCTAAAGGTAATGGTTGTTCAAAACTGCATGCACGCACTACAATGTCGAATTTCGGTCAAAAGCTAATACACACTATAAAATGGCATGGAATATTAGACTTCTTCTTCCTTCAATTATACGCCAACTGTTCGACATTGAAAATTTCATTGAACCAATGGTAAAGAAAAGAGACACCTGGAAACGCCCTCGCCATACCATGCTTTGAAGGCCTCGATAGTCACTCGCTCCATGAGACAAAATCTAAAAACCGCTGAAGTAGCATGCATCAGTTAGAACATCGCCCCCACATAGTACATGCTTGCAATCCATCACCACAGTTAAGACGGATGGACAAATAGAACCATGCTGCAAAACAACAAGGAAGCAACATCGTAGGCGCCACACTAATAGTTAGCCAATAGCCCTGCTTGAAAGACACACCAACTACCAAGATATAAAGAGAGCCAACATATCTAGAGATATAAACTCTTACATGTCCTTTGTTAGCGACTGATCGAATGTTGTCGAGGTAGGAAGAGATCGGAGAGCCTTATTGTAACACGTTCTCGCAGCCACCACCTCGTCAACTTTGCTAGGAAAACAAAAAAGCATAGAAAAATAGACATATGAGTCCCCACTCCTCTTGCCCGCGACAAGGACTCCGAACAAGAGATAGGAGAGGGACAAAGGCGGCGGCGATGGCGTGTAGGAAACTTCTGGCCGCGGCAACTAGGGTTGGGAACCCCTACGCACCATGCACCATCCACACTGATTTTATTGCCTTAAAATGTAAATACTACGTCGTTGGTAACCGTTAATAAAGCTAGCTAGCACCATATTTAGGGGAGGGGCATTTTGGCTTCGGAAGCATTTGCTCCCAGATGAACGATACCGCAAAAAGAAAGTGTTAAAATGTTTTTTTAAGTTGATTTTTTTTGTAGATGTTCATGTTAGTGTCGGAAGCATGCTTGGCAATATTCATGCGAAACGGAGAGTAGTGTTTCGTCGGTGAGAAAAAAATAGAGATGACATTTGGTGTTCAAATTTGTTTTTCTTTTGGACGGGCCAAATTTTTAATCTTTTTGCCTAAACTTTGCAGTTAGCATTTGGATGCGACTATAAATATGTAAAAAATGTTGGGATTTTTTTGGCGTTCCAAAATTATTTTCCACGCGCAGGAGCACGTGCTCCTAGGACCTGTGACGCCTCCGGTTCAATCATACACTAATCATACACTAATCACTCACGGGAAGATATCACAACACAACTGTAAAAATAAATAAGTCATACAAGCATCATAATACAAGCAGGGGGCCTCGAGGGCTCGAATACAAGTGCTCGATCATAGATGAGTCAGCGGAAGCAACAATATCTGAGTATAGACATAAGTTAGACAAGGTTGCCATAAGATGGCTAGCACAAACTGGGATACAGATCAAAAGAGGCGCAGGCCTCCTGCCTAGGATCCTCCTAACTACTCCTGGTCGTCGGAAGCCTGAACATAGTAGTAGGCACCCTCGGTGTAGTTGGAGTCATCAAAGGTGGCGTCTGGCTCCTGGGCTCCAGCATCTGGTTGCGACAACCGAGAAGAAAGGAAAGGGGGAAAAGGGGGAGCAAAGCAACCGTGAGTACTCATCCAAAGTACTCGCAAGCAAAGATCTACACTACATATGCATGGGTATCTTTGTAAAGGGGCAATATTGGTGGACTGAACTGCAGAATGCCAGAATAAGAGGGGGATAGCTAGTCCTGTCAAAGACTACGCTTCTGGCAGCCTCCATCTTGCAGCATGTAGAAGAGAGTAGATGGTAAGTTCACCAAGTAGCATCGTATAGCATAATCCTACCCGGCGATCCTTTCCTCGTCGCCCTGTGTGAGAGCGATCACCGGGTTATATCTGGCACTTGAAAGGGTGTGTTTTATTAAGTATCTGGTTCTAGTTGTCATAAGGTCAAGGTACAACTCCGGGTCGTCCTGTTACCGAGGATCACGGCTATTCGAATAGATAAACTTCCCTGTAGGGGTGCACCACATTACCCAACACGCTCGAACCCATTTGGTCGGACACACTTTCCTGGGTCATGCCCGGCCTCGGAAGATCATCACGTCGCAGCCCTACCTAGGCACAACAGAGAGGTCGGCACGCCGGTCTAAATCCTATGGCGCAGGGGTCTGGGCTCATCGCCCAATGCACACCTGCACGTTGCGAGGGCGGCCGGAAGAAGACCTAGCCTCCCTAATACAAGAGCAGGCGTTCCAGTCCAATCTGGCGCGCGCCGCTCAGTCGCTGACGTCAAGAAGGCTTCGGCTGATACCACGACGTCGAGTGCCCATAACTGTTCCCGCGTAGTTGGTTAGTGCGTATAGGCCAGTGGCCAGACTCAGATCAAATATCAAGATCTCGTTAAGCATGTTATTTTAAAGTAACCGCGGACGCCGACCAGGGCCAGGCCCACCTCTCACCTAAGTGGTCTCAACCTTCCCTGTCGCTCCGCCACAAAGATCCACCCAGAGGGCCGTCGGGACAAAGGTCCTTTCAACCCCCAATCCATGAATCACTCGTGGGTACTCTACGAGCCGACCCGACTTTAGTCACCACATGTATCATATATTATGTATATAAGTATATAACTGTGATCACCTCCCGAGTGATCACGGCCCGATAGTATAGCATGGCAGACGGACAAGAATGTAGGGCCACTGATGGAATAGTAGCATCCTATACTAAGCATTTAGGATTGCAGGTAAGGATAACAACAGTAGTAGCAAAGACAGGCTATGCAGCAGAATAGGATTAACCGAAAGCAGTAACATGCTACACTACTCTAATGCAAGCAGTAGAGAGAAGGAATAGGCGATATCTGGTGATCAAGGGGGGGCTTGCCTGGTTGCTCTGGCAAGGAAGGGTCGTCAACAACGTAGTCGATCGGGGCACCAGCAGCGGCGTCAGTCTCGTAGTCTACCGGAGAGAAGAGGGGGGAGAAACAATGAATACATTACAAACAGATGCATGACAAAGCAAACAACGGTGCTAGGTGTGCCCTGACGTGGTAGGAGGTGATACCGGCGAAAGGGGGAAACATCCGGGAAAGTATTCCCGGTGTTTCGCGTTTTCGGACAAACGGACTGGAGGGGGAAAGTTGCATGTTCGCTATGCTAGGGATGTGTGGCAGACAAATGGACTGCGTATTCAGATTCGTCTCGTCGTTTTGAGCAATTTTAATGTACAAAGTATTTTCATCCGAGCTACCGATTATTTTTATATTAATTTTCAAAGTTTTAATCAATTTCTAAATTACAATTATTAAATTAATTCGAAAATAGCATTACTGCATCAGTATGAAGTCAGCATGACGTCAATAGTCAACAGAGGTGTTGACTGGGTTGCTGACGTGTGGGTCCCGCATGTCATAGACTAAGACCAACTAATCAGGTTTAGTTAGTCTAACTAATTGATTAGGTTTATTAACTATAATTAATTAATTAACTAATTAATTATTTTTAATTATTATTCCTTTTTTTAAAACATTCCAGGGGCATGGGCCCCGCGTGTCAGTGGCTCTAGGGGAGCCTTAACGGGCACGGGGCTAGCGGGCATCAGGCGACTGGGCGCTGCGGGCGTCAGCCCGTTTGGGCGTCTGCCCATGCCAGTGGAGGCGCCGGGCGCCGGCGGCTGCGGCGAGGTGCGCCGGGCAGGAGGCGACAGTGGGGAACGGCCATGGGCGGAGCGGTTGGGGCGGCGGCCATGGTGGAGCAGGGAGGCAGCGGGACGGTGCGGGGCGGCGGCGGCCGCGAGTGGGCGTCGGCGGCTGGAGAGGCTAGTGGATCCGGGTGCGAGCGCGCATGGCGAGGCGGGATAGGCGCGCGGGCGACTCGGCGGGGCGCGGTGTGCAGAGAAGGCGAGGCGCGCACGAGCGGCATGTGTGGCGCGACCGTGCGGGGCGGACGGCGGAAGCGGCCCATAGCAGCAGAGCCGAGGCAGCGTTTGGAGCTGTAGCGGCAGGTAGGGGCGAGGCTGTGTGTAGCGAGCCATGGAGGCGCGGGCGGCGGTAGCGGGGCGCACCCCGGGCGCGTCGAGGCGCGGGCGTCCAGCGGCGACTAGGAGCGGTGCATGGCGACGGGAGCAGAGGAGAAGGGAGGGAGGGCCTCACTGGGGTTCGTAGGGTACGGGGCAGTGGGGTGTGGGGAGGACGACGATGACGTAGGGGAGGCAGTCCGGCGAAGGGGATCGAGGTAGACGGCGTCGAGGCGGTGAAACAACATGCGGTGCCCCAATGTTTAGTTTTGGTAATTGATGACAATCTCTATGGACTAATGGTTGCCTTGAGTTATATTTGAAGGATTTGTCCATAGGCATTTCTTGAAGTCCATGTGTTGGTTTCAAGGAGTTTATGTGGTGACCAATGTGTTATTAAGGAACTATCCAAAGATTGGTCATGTGAGAGTTGAGCTTATTGCAAGCATGTCTTGAAGAAGAATATTGTGTGATCATTCATGTTTACCTTCAAGACATCATCCAAATGGAGAGAGTTGGAAAGAGTCAAGGTTGATCAAGACTAAGTCAAGAGTGAATCAAGTTGATCAACACACAAAGCGCACAAGATGTACCGAGGGATCAAGCGATCCCATGGTATGGTAAGCATTGTCAATTACGCTTTGTGTACTAGCCCATGGTCTTCATGAGAGTTCTTTGTGAGGTTAGGTTGCGGTGTGCAAGTTCAAGTGAAGCGGGCAAGTTCAAGTAAAGCATCACGAAGAGATCAAATGCTTGAAGCCATTGTGGTGACAATGGACTTGTGAAGATGTTGCGGTGTGCAAGTTCAAGTGAAGCATCGTGAAGAGATCAAATGCTTGAAGCTTGCCGTTCATTGTGGTGACAATGGACTTATGAAGATGCGCGGAAGAGTGGCTCACCCATAGTGGAGTATGGGGGAGCAATCAACTAGTCTTCATCAAGCCAACACAACCAAGAAAGATGGTCCAACTTGAGGGAGCCAAGATCGTCATCATCTAACTCAAGTGGACCATGTGCAAGGCAAAGGTTTGCTCTTGATAGGTTTGCTATTTTACCGTCGCTGTTTTGATGCTACTCGTCTTCCTCAATCCAACAAGCTTGAGTTTGCTCAATTCAGAGCTCATATGCAGAAGTTATGGCAGTTTTGGTTTCCTAGCGGTAGTACCGCGGGCCTGAGCGGTAGTACCGCTTGGGTGCTACAAGCGGTAGTACCGCTCCAGAGCAGTAGTACCGCTGGTGGCCCCCAGCCGTAGTACCGCTACGGTCTCGTGCTAGTACCGCCTCGATTCGAGGGGTCTTTTTCGTGTCGGTTTTTACGGTACTAGCCGCGGCAGTGGGGGCCGTAGTACCGCTCGTATGCGGTAGTACCGCCCTGCCACCGCGGTAGTACCGCTCTGGGCCCAGCGGCAGTACCGCGAGGGGAGCGGTAGTACCGCTTATAGGGGCAAGCGGTAGTACCGCTGGCCAGGCGGTAGTACCGCTGGCGGGGCTGAAGTGGGGGTAACGGTTGGATTGTTCCCCCCACTATATAAGGAGGTCTTCTTCCCCAATGAACCTTATCCTTTGAGCTCGTGTTCTTCCCCCATTGTTGACCTTCTTCGAGCTTGCTGACTCTCAATCCATCCATGGATTCTTGCTAGTTTTTGAGGGAAAAGAAAGAGGAGATCTAGATCCACATTTCCACCAATCACTTTCTCCTCTATGTGAGGGGAACCCATTGGATCTAGATCTTGGAGTTCTTGGTGTTCTCCTTCTTGTTCTTCCTCTCATTTTCCTCCCTAGCATTAGTTGCTTCGGTGGGATTTGAGAGAGAAGGACTTGGGCACTCCGTGTGCCCTTGCCATTGCATTTGGTGCGTCGGTTTGAGTTCTCCACGGTGATACGTGGAAGTTACAAGTTGAGAAGCTTATTACTCTTGGGTGCTTGGTGCCCTTGAGCTTGTTCCTCTTGGGTGCTTGGGCGCCCTAGATGGTTGGTGGTGTTCGGAGCTCAATCATTGTGGTGTAAAGCTCCGGGCAAGCGTCGGGGTCTCCAATTAGGTTGTGGAGATCGCCCCGAGCAATTTGACGGGTTCCGGTGACCGCCCCCAAGGGTTGCCAAAGTGTACGGGTTCGGTGACCGCCCCCAAGGTTTGCCATTTGTACGGGTTCGGTGACCGCCCTCAAGGGTCGCTTAGTGGAATCACGGCATCTTGCATTGTGCGCGGGCGTGAGGAGATTACGGTGGCCCTAGTGGCTTCTTGGGGAGCATTGTGCCTCCACACCGCTTCAAACGGAGATTAGCATCCGCAAGGGTGTGAAGTTCGGGATACATCGTCGTCTCCGCGTGTCTCGGTTATCTCTTACCCGAACCCTTTACTTATGCACTTTACTTTGTGATAACCATATTGTTTCTTGTCATATATCTTGCTATCACTTAGTTGTTTATCTTGCTTAGCATAAGTTGTTGGTGCACATAGGTGAGCCTAGTTGTTGTAGGTTTTGTGCTTGACAAATTAACCGCTAGGTTTATTCCGCATTTGTTCAAGCCTAAACCGTAATTATTTTAAAGCGCCTATTCACCCCCCTCTAGGCGACATCCACGATCTTTCAGGCGGCTCCAGGGACGGCGAGCGGCGGCGGTGTTGGTGGAGATCTGACGAAGGTGCGACAATGGCCGCAGGGGAGGGGGTCGACTGTGACGCCTGGGTAATTAAGCTACAGTAATCCCACGCTAATGGTGCCACGTTACCTCCGATACTCTTGCTAATCTATCGTTAGATCAAAACCGGTCCAAAATTCAAAGTTCAAAATCAAGCAAACGATATAAGTTTTCAAATATTAAAACTAAAATGTTCGGAGTGAACCAAATATTGCATAGATAATAATGGTGCAGAAACCTAAATTTAATAAAATGTTTAAGTGTTCAAAATAATTAAAATAGAGGTTCAATTGTTAAAATAAATGCCTTTTGAATTTTATAAAATATTAAACTGTTTTAATTTGGGTTGAGGATTAATGTGGCAATAGTATACTTAAAAGTATTAATTTAAGTCTAGTGATAATTTTTATAAAACTAAAATAAAAGAAAACTAAAAGTAAAACAGTAAAAGAAAGATAAATAAAAAGAAAAAAACAAAACAGAAAAATAACTATAAAAAAAAGAGAACCTTCGGGCTCCGGCCCAGCAAGCCTGGCCCAACCAACTGGCCGGCCCACTCCCTCTCCATATCCCCCCCGAACCCTAGCCCAATCCCCATTCCCCCCTCACACTCCTCTCTCTCCCCCCTCTGCCCGATCTGGATCGGGGCAAACCCCCCGATCCCATCGACCCGACGCCGCCGGCGATCCCCGCGGCCACTACGCCGGGGCCCTCCCTCGCCGGCCCCGCCCTCGTCCTCGTTCAACTGACGGCGTCGCCGGCGCCGCCCCGTCGCACGCCTCGCTCCTCCCTCGTTTGGATCGGATCGGGGCTTGGGGGCTCGACCCCGCCGGCTGCCGCCGCGGCCACCTCGCCAAACCGTCCCCGCCGGACTGCCTCCCCGCCGCCGACGCGCCGACTCCGTCTCCTCCTCGACCCCCCACTGCCCGTGCCCTGCAACCTCCCCTGAGCCTCGACCTCCTCCTCCCCTTCCCTCTGCCGATCGCCGTGGCCGAGCGATGGAGCTCGCGCTCCGACCACGCTCGCATGTGCCTCACCCACGCCACCCCAGCGCAGCCGCCGCAACCCCCCTGCTTCCCCGCGTCCCGTTCCGCTCACCACCCCGCGCCGGCGCTGTCGAGCCGCGGCCGCCCGCAGGTGGCCTCGTCCCACTTCACCACCCCCCACCCGCGCGTGACCTGGCTACTCCGGCCACCGCTCGCCCGGCCTCCCTCGCCGCACTCCACCCGCGTCGCAGCCACCCAGCTCGCCGGCGCTCCCGCTCGGGTGAGGCTGCGCGTGGCGCTCGCGCCCATCGGGCGCCCACGGCCCGCCCGCTAGCACGCCCGACCCGCAAAGCCCCTGTGCCACTGACCTGGGGGCCCCACGGCCCAGAACATTTTAAAAGAAAATAATTAATAAAAATAAATAAATAAATAATGAAAATAATTAATGAAAATAAGTAAATAAATAATAAAAATATTTCATAAAAATAAATAAATAAATAATAAAAATAAATAAATAAATAAATAGTAAAAGTAATTAATAAAAATATATAAATAAATAATTAAGATAATTAATTAACTTAATTAATCCTGTTAATATTAACTAATTAAGATTAATTAACCTAATTAACTACTGTTAATTAGCTAACAGCCCCTGACAGGTGGGACCCTACTGTCAGGTTGACTAGGTCAACGGTCAATGTTGACTGCTGACGTCAGCATGACATCATGCTGATGTCATAAATCCATTTTCGAATTAAATTAAATAATTAATTAAATCCAAAAATTATTAAAATCTTTAGAAAATCATATCTTTTAATCCGTAACTCGGATTAAAATATTTTCAACATGAAAGTTGATCAGAACGACGAGACGAATCCGGATAGGCAGCCCGTACGTCCGCCACGCGTCCCTAGCATAGTGAACCTGCAACATTTCACCTCCGGCACCTCTGCCCGAAAACGCGAAACACCGGAACACTTTCCCGGATGTTTTCCCCCTTCCTCGGTATCACTTACTACCGCGTTAGGGCATACCTAGCACCGCGTTTTGCCTCCTTATGTTTTGTGATGCTTTGTTTGCTTCGTATTTACTGTTTCTTCCCCCTCTCCTTCTCCGGTAGACTACGAGACCGACGCTGCTGCTGCCCAGTTCGACTACGGAGTTGACGACCCCTCCTTCTTGCCAGAGCAACCAGGCAAGCCCCCCCTTGATCACCAGATATCGCCTATTCTTCTCTATACTGCTTGCATTAGAGTAGTGTAGCATGTTACTGCTTTCCGTTAATCCTATCCTGATGCATAGCCTTTCATTGTTGCTACAGTTGTTACCCTTACCTGCTATCCTACTGCTTAGTATAGGATGCTAGTGTTCCATCAGTGGCCCTACACTCTTGTCCGTCTGGCATGCTATACTACTGGGCCGTGATCACTTTGGGAGGTGATCACGGGTATATACTATATACATTATATACATGACACATGTGGTGACTAAAGTCGGGTCGGCTCGAGGAGTACCCGCAAGTGATTTGATGAGGGGGCTGAAAGGACAGGTGGCTCCATCCCGGTAGAGGTGGGCCTGGGTTCCCGACGGCCCCCGACTGTTACTTTGTGGCAGAGCGACAGGGCAGGTTGAGACCACCTAGGAGAGAGGTGGGCCTGGCCCTGGTCGGCGTTCGCGGATACTTAACACGCTTAACGAGATCTTGGTATTTGATCTGAGTCTGGCCATTTGGTCTATACGCACTAACCATCTACGCGGGAGTAGTTATGGGTATCCCGGTGTTGTGGTATCAGCCGAAGCTCTTCTTGACGTCAGCGACTGAGTGGCGCGCGCCGCATTGGACCGTAAGCTCGCGCTTGTATTAAGGGGGCTAGGTCTGCTTCCGGCCGCGTACGCAACGTGCAGGTGTGCATAGGGCGATGGGCCCAGACCCCTGCGCGCATAGGGTTTAGACCGGCGTGCTGACCTCTCTGTTGAGCCTAGGTGGGGCTGCGACGTGTTGATCTTACGAGGCCGGGCATGACCCAGAAAAGTGTGTCCGGCCAAATGGGATCGAGCATGTTGGGTTATGTGGTGCACCCCTGCAGGGAAGTTTATCTATTCGAATAGCCGTGTCCCTCGGTAAAAGGACGACCCGGAGTTGTACCTTGACCTTATGACAACTAGAACTGGATACTTAATAAAACACACCCTTCCAAGTGCCAGATATAACCCGGTGATCGCTCTCTAACAGGGCGACGAGGAGGGGATCGCCGGGTAGGATTATGCTCTACGATGCTACTTGGAGGACTTCCATCTACTCTCTTCTACATGCTGCAAGATGGAGGTGGCCAGAAGCGTAGTCTTCGATAGGACTAGCTATCCCCCCCTTATTCTGGCATTTTGCAGTTCAGTCCACCGATATGACCCTTTACACATATACCCATGCATATGTAGTGTAGCTCCTTGCTTGCGAGTACTTTGGATGAGTACTCATGGTTGCTTTTCTCCCTCTTTTCCCCCTTCTATACCTGATTGTCGCAACCAGATGCTGGAGTCCAGGAGCTAGAGATCCCGAGGATGATTCTACATGGAGTTCGGCTTCGAGGAGTAGTTAGGACGTCCCAGGCAGGAGGCCTTGCCTTTTCGATCGTTGCTACTTTTGTGCTAGCCTTCTTAAGGCAAACTTGTTTAACTTATGTCTGTACTCAGATATTGTTGCTTCCGCTGACTCGTCTATGATCGAGCAATTGTATTCGAGCCCTCGAGGCCCCTGGCTTGTATTATGATGTTTGTATGACTTATTTATGTTGTAGAGTTGTGTTGTGATATCTTCCCGTGAGTCCCTGATCTTGATCGTACACATTTGAGTGCATGATTAGTGTACGGTCAAATCGGGGGCGTCACAAGTTGGTATCAGAGCCAACTGCCCGTAGGAATCCCCCTTTCCAACTCCTTGGCCGAAGTCGAGTCTAGTCATTGATTTTTTTACTAACATGGCTGTGTGGCTTACGGGCCCACGTCGCCATTGGGTGGTATTAGGATCTTTTACTCCTTGTCTATACTCTGGGACTCTAATCTCTCTTCTATTCGGGTTAAGTGAATTTTGCTAAATCTAACATTAGGATCTCGTTATCACTTTCACCCGGAGAGCCCCTTATTAATGATGATCGTCTGCTGCACGTGAAGACCCTGAAGATACTCTCCGCTGATAACCGAGAACTGGTGTTCATCGCTTTGCAATTCCCTTTCATCGATAAACTCCTATGGATAACGACGTATACTCGCCATTCATACAATGTTTCCCAGTTGATCTTGTTATTACAAGATACCCCGAAATTCTCTTTGTTGTTTCGAGATTTGAGCTTACTACCTTGCTGTTCTTTGTCACCTGAATACCCCTACGGATAATTCTCGCACTTACCGAGTATCCGCTCATCCCCAGTTGATTCAAATATTTCACAAAAGTGTTCAAAATACCATTCGATCTTCCGAAAATCCTCAGGAGCCTTTTTGCTCTTGAAGTTCTTGCTTACTTGCATTATGATTAATCTTAAGTCTCGTAATCTTATTGGCATCTCTTGTCATTATCATTTTGAGTCCGTTGATTCAGTTTGTTGCAAATGCTCGCAATAATCAATCAGAGCCTAGAATTCATCCTTCCGGCTCAGATGTCATATTGAACATGAGTTGGTTCTCGACCAATCAAATTGCCGTCGATTGTACCCCTAAGGCTATTCAACTTATCCATCCTTAATCAGAGCGTTTGCTTGTGATCCCTTGATTTGGAAATCATAATTCCTTTGCAATTGAGCTCTGAGTTAGTCAGTTGTTTCTATAATTCAATGTCTTTGCATTGTTTCTTGCTCTGGTTTTGTGCCAATACTCACATCAGATCCTTTATGGACTACCAGATCCTTTGTTGGATTTTATCCGACAATGTCCTTCATATTCAATATTCTTGTGAGCCTTTCCACGGATATATAAAGCCTTTGCTAAATTGTATCCTCTGTTTTCTCAACCATGCTTTGTTTTCAAGCTGGTGGTATTTACTATTGAAGCTTGTGGTATATGTTTCCACGATACCCTGACGGGTTGAACCTATGCCTTCCTTAATATGTGTGAAATCGAAAGTTTTCATGAGTCATACTCTTCTGGTATTTTGCTAGGTGAAATTTAAACACTACAACTTCTTCGAAAGGGAGAGTTGAATGGAAGGTTATACATTGAAGAAGTGGGAGTCGACCTTGAACTTTGTGTTCATGCCCATGGACACGATGTAGATCTTATCATTAAAAGCTTCTCTTAAAATAATTATCCCCTTGTAATAAGTTCATCTGGTATCCGTGGATGTGGTTCCGACCATGTTTCTCCTTGATTCCGTTTCTCGTGCAAGTTTGAGCACTTGTCTTCTGCAGGGCAATACCCTAGTCCAACCTTTACCTTGATCTGTCGTCGAGTATTACCCCCTGGTATCTCGAGATTATCACGGAACTGCATAACTTCTTATGAGTTCTTCATCAACTAATATACTTGCCGATTCCATCTTTCCAACAGGTTCTGAGTTGTTAGAACCCCTCAAAGACACCGATAAGTGAATCAATTCTGCACTCCGATTCAATAACTCTAAGTAATTTTTGTGGCTTACGAGTTTAATAATCCTTCAAGTCATTCCTAGCCTGCTCGGCTATGTCATTATCGTGCCGATTTTAACCGTGCTACCTGGACCTTCCCAACGCACAAATTTCGACAGTGAGCTAATCTTGCGTCGATCTTCCTCGTCATATCACTTCTCCTTGAACAGCAAACTTGATTTCGAGTTTGTGTCCTACCCGTGGTTCCAATAACCTTTCGCTTTCATCATTCCTTTGACTTGATGTCATCGTCGATCAACTACATCGTCTTGAAAACCTCTCGACAAATTTGTCGTGATCATTGTCAACAGTTTGACTTCTTCCTAGTTGTGTGTCGAAATTCAGGATGAGAAATACCATCCTTGCCCCTTGATGAATTGTGTTATCATCGACAACATTCTTGCCTTCCCCCAACACAAGCTTGTTCATATTTTGTGTTGTATCTTGATTTCCTTGCTATCTAGCTTATGATATGTTCTACCTTGGAGTATTACCATCTTTTATGTCAAGAACGTCGTGAGGATTACTCCACCTCTTAAGAGTTCTTGGTACAGTGATACTTCTCACCATCCCCATTCTTTCTTGGTCCCCGTGTAGTTTCTAAACGAAATACCGACAAATGGTCTGTGATGTGTAGATTCTAAACTTCTAGCAACCCTATTGCTTTGAAGTTATTGGTCTATAGTTTCATTCTACGTCTATGGCTTAATGAATCATCATTCGAACGTTGATCGTGCTACCTAGCCCAAATTTCGGGTGCACATTTCAACCAATGTTTAAATGTGTATGTTTTCCTCGAGCATACATCATTAAGTCATTCGATCTAGCTAATGTTATCTCCTTGTTCACATAGTTGTGGAAATCCATCTTTTGGAAATCTCAATGGAATGTCGCTGAGTCCATCAGCCACCTCCTAACCCTCTCCTTGGTTTAATGATGAACTCTTGTTTCGGAACTTGCTTTCATAGTTCATTTCCCGAGAATCTTACTATGTCATCCCATCAATTTGTGTTGCACTTTTCTTCTCAGACATCCTGAGTTTGAGGTATCCTGACACCAATCAGATCTGAATCTCGGTCAGATATGATGGTTGGAACATATTTCCAAGAGTTGTAACATTGGTCTATTTATGACCCGGTAAGGTGATGTCATGCCTAACACACCTGGCCAGAGGACCTATTGTTATAAGTTTTCCTTTTTAGCAAGGTTAGCTATTCTTCAATGAGGAAATTGTGAGACTTATTCTATAAGTTGTTCCTGATGGATCCTTTTTGTTTCCAAATTCTGATCTTCACCTGTTGACCATGTCAATGCTATCTCGAAGCATTCTATGGTACTCCGATTTTCAACAGGAACATTTGAAGCCCAATGCTAAATGTTTCCTGCTCAATTATCCAAACACCGCTGTATGGGTAATGTCATGAAAATTCTCTCCCGTACCTAAAATAGTTTTCTACATTATATCCTGTCATGGATATCATGCTCTGCTTGCCCTTGGGAAGGATATACCCTTGAAATATGTGTTTAAACACATTTTCCTTTCCATTGTTCTGTTTAATCTGATAATCATATTTTCCTTTCCATTGTTTGGTTTAACCTTTCTGGTGATCTATATGATCTAAGCAGTAGTATTCTCCTGCTTATGTAAACACCTCGGTGTACAATTCTGTCAGTAAGACCCTGTTACTATTGTCGATGACATTCCGGTAACCACCGATGGACGAGAACTTTGCGTATTGGTCCGCCTCGTTCAACGAGCAGGAAAAATGGTTCTCTTCGTCCCTCGCCCTTGGTATCCACGTTGTTGCCGACATAATCGACAGGCTACCCTCTGACATGTCTTGCTATCATGACCGTGTAAGATGCCAACGACCTTCCTACTTTTAACCACATGGTGGGCCCATAACCCACAGTTCCACAGGATCAAAACCTGACTCTCCTATACTCCCTGTTTCCAAAACTTATTCCTCGCGCTTGATTTCGTATATAATTCATGGGTCATCTTCCTAGTAATATACTTTGGTATCACACGCATACTTATTCTCGTTGATCTGGACCCCTTTTACACTTTGTTCAGGCATCGAACGATTGCCGACCCGCTTAAACTTCTCATAGTACCTTCTTAATTTGCTCTCGAAATTTTCTTAAGTTTCAGTTCGAGAGTTACCTTCCGCCACCTTTCCCTGATGTTAGCTACCAGGTAGTCAACCTTGCAGAGGTCCGTTCTTCCGGAATAACCACCCTTTATTCTTTCGTAAGTACGATGGAGTTCCCAAAGAAAGGATGCCAACTTCATCATGATGACCTGAAGCAGAGAAATGAAGACATCAACATAATGGTTCGACCTCTCTGAGAATAGCAAAAAAGACCGAGAAGACTTGTTAGAATTTCGCGACCAAATCCCTTCCCCCTTACTTCCCCTCTTACTTGTTAAAGTCTCGTAATCTTATTGGCATCTCTTGTCATTATCATTTTGAGTCCGTTGATTCAGTTTGTTGCAAATGCTCGCAATAATCAATCAGAGCCTAGAATTCATCCTTCCGGCTCAGATGTCATATTGAACATGAGTTGGTTCTCGACCAATCAAATTGCCGTCGATTGTACCCCTAAGGCTATTCAACTTATCCATCCTTAATCAGAGCGTTTGCTTGTGATCCCTTGATTTGGAAATCATAATTCCTTTGCAATTGAGCTCTGAGTTAGTCAGTTGTTTCTATAATTCAATGTCTTTGCATTGTTTCTTGCTCTGGTTTTGTGCCAATACTCACATCAGATCCTTTATGGACTACCAGATCCTTTGTTGGATTTTATCCGACAATGTCCTTCATATTCAATATTCTTGTGAGCCTTTCCACGGATATATAAAGCCTTTGCTAAATTGTATCCTCTGTTTTCTCAACCATGCTTTGTTTTCAAGCTGGTGGTATTTACTATTGAAGCTTGTGGTATATGTTTCCACGATACCCTGACGGGTTGAACCTATGCCTTCCTTAATATGTGTGAACTCGAAAGTTTTCATGAGTCATACTCTTCTGGTATTTTGCTAGGTGAAATTTCAACACTACAACTTCTTCGAAAGTGAGAGTTGAATGGAAGGTTATACATTGAAGAAGTGGGAGTCGACCTTGAACTTTGTGTTCATGCCCATGGACACGATGTAGATCTTATCATTAAAAGCTTCTCTTAAAATAATTATCCCCTTGTAATAAGTTCATCTGGTATCCGTGGATGTGGTTCCGACCATGTTTCTCCTTGATTCCGTTTCTCGTGCAAGTTTGAGCACTTGTCTTCTGCAGGGCAATACCCTAGTCCAACCTTTACCTTGATCTGTCGTCGAGTATTACCCCCTGGTATCTCGAGATTATCACGGAACTGCATAACTTCTTATGAGTTCTTCATCAACTAATATACTTGCCGATTCCATCTTTCCAACAGGTTCTGAGTTGTTAGAACCCCTCAAAGACACCGATAAGTGAATCAATTCTGCACTCCGATTCAATAACTCGAAGTAATTTTTGTGGCTTACGAGTTTAATAATCCTTCAAGTCATTCCTAGCCTGCTCGGCTATGTCATTATCGTGCCGATTTTAACCGTGCTACCTGGACCTTCCCAACGCACAAATTTCGACAGTGAGCTAATCTTGCGTCGATCTTCCTCGTCATATCACTTCTCCTTGAACAGCAAACTTGATTTCAAGTTTGTGTCCTACCCGTGGTTCCAATAACCTTTCGCTTTCATCATTCCTTTGACTTGATGTCATCGTCGATCAACTACATCGTCTTGAAAACCTCTCGACAAATTTGTCGTGATCATTGTCAACAGTTTGACTTCTTCCTAGTTGTGTGTCGAAATTCAGGATGAGAAATACCATCCTTGCCCCTTGATGAATTGTGTTATCATCGACAACATTCTTGCCTTCCCCCAACACAAGCTTGTTCATATTTTGTGTTGTATCTTGATTTCCTTGCTATCTAGCTTATGATATGTTCTACCTTGGAGTATTACCATCTTTTATGTCAAGAACGTCGTGAGGATTACTCCACCTCTTAAGAGTTCTTGGTACAGTGATACTTCTCACCATCCCCATTCTTTCTTGGTCCCCGTGTAGTTTCTAAACGAAATACCGACAAATGGTCTGTGATGTGTAGATTCTAAACTTCTAGCAACCCTATTGCTTTGAAGTTATTGGTCTATAGTTTCATTCTACGTCTATGGCTTAATGAATCATCATTCGAACGTTGATCGTGCTACCTAGCCCAAATTTCGGGTGCACATTTCAACCAATGTTTAAATGTGTATGTTTTCCTCGAGCATACATCATTAAGTCATTCGATCTAGCTAATGTTATCTCCTTGTTCACATAGTTGTGGAAATCCATCTTTTGGAAATCTCAATGGAATGTCGCTGAGTCCATCAGCCACCTCCTAACCCTCTCCTTGGTTTAATGATGAACTCTTGTTTCGGAACTTGCTTTCATAGTTCATTTCCCGAGAATCTTACTATGTCATCCCATCAATTTGTGTTGCACTTTTCTTCTCAGACATCCTGAGTTTGAGGTATCCTGACACCAATCAGATCTGAATCTCGGTCAGATATGATGGTTGGAACATATTTCCAAGAGTTGTAACATTGGTCTATTTATGACCCGGTAAGGTGATGTCATGCCTAACACACCTGGCCAGAGGACCTATTGTTATAAGTTTTCCTTTTTAGCAAGGTTAGCTATTCTTCAATGAGGAAATTGTGAGACTTATTCTATAAGTTGTTCCTGATGGATCCTTTTTGTTTCCAAATTCTGATCTTCACCTGTTGACCATGTCAATGCTATCTCGAAGCATTCTATGGTACTCCGATTTTCAACAGGAACATTTGAAGCCCAATGCTAAATGTTTCCTGCTCAATTATCCAAACACCGCTGTATGGGTAATGTCATGAAAATTCTCTCCCGTACCTAAAATAGTTTTCTACATTATATCCTGTCATGGATATCATGCTCTGCTTGCCCTTGGGAAGGATATACCCTTGAAATATGTGTTTAAACACATTTTCCTTTCCATTGTTCTGTTTAATCTGATAATCATATTTTCCTTTCCATTGTTTGGTTTAACCTTTCTGGTGATCTATATGATCTAAGCAGTAGTATTCTCCTGCTTATGTAAACACCTCGGTGTACAATTCTGTCAGTAAGACCCTGTTACTATTGTCGATGACATTCCGGTAACCACCGATGGACGAGAACTTTGCGTATTGGTCCGCCTCGTTCAACGAGCAGGAAAAATGGTTCTCTTCGTCCCTCGCCCTTGGTATCCACGTTGTTGCCGACATAATCGACAGGCTACCCTCTGACATGTCTTGCTATCATGACCGTGTAAGATGCCAACGACCTTCCTACTTTTAACCACATGGTGGGCCCATAACCCACAGTTCCACAGGATCAAAACCTGACTCTCCTATACTCCCTGTTTCCAAAACTTATTCCTCGCGCTTGATTTCGTATATAATTCATGGGTCATCTTCCTAGTAATATACTTTGGTATCACACGCATACTTATTCTCGTTGATCTGGACCCCTTTTACACTTTGTTCAGGCATCGAACGATTGCCGACCCGCTTAAACTTCTCATAGTACCTTCTTAATTTGCTCTCGAAATTTTCTTAAGTTTCAGTTCGAGAGTTACCTTCCGCCACCTTTCCCTGATGTTAGCTACCAGGTAGTCAACCTTGCAGAGGTCCGTTCTTCCGGAATAACCACCCTTTATTCTTTCGTAAGTACGATGGAGTTCCCAAAGAAAGGATGCCAACTTCATCATGATGACCTGAAGCAGAGAAATGAAGACATCAACATAATGGTTCGACCTCTCTGAGAATAGCAACCAAGACCGAGAAGACTTGTTAGAATTTCGCGACCAAATCCCTTCCCCCTTACTTCCCCTCTTAAATCTCGGGACGAGATTTCTTGTAGTGGAGGAGAATTGTGACGCCCGGGTAATTAAGCTACAGTAATCCCACGCTAATGGTGCCACGTTACCTCCGTTACTGTTGCTAATCTATCGTTAGATCAAAACCGGTCCAAAATTCAAAGTTCAAAATCAAGCAAACGGTAAAAGTTTTCAAATATTAAAACTAAAATGTTCGGAGTGAACCAAATATTGCATAGATAATAATGGTGTAGAAACCTAAATTTAATAAAATGTTTAAGTGTTCAAAATAATTAAAATAGAGGTTCAATTGTTAAAATAAATGCCTTTTGAATTATATAAAATATTAAACTGTTTTAATTTGGGTTGAGGATTAATGTGGCAATAGTATACTTAAAAGTATTAATTTAAGTGTAGTGATAATTTTTATAAAAGTAAAAGTAAAACAGTAAAAGAAAGATAAATAAAAAGAAAAGAAACAAAACAGAAAAATAACTATCAAAAAAAAGAAGAGAACCTTCGGGCTCCGGCCCAGCAAGCCTGGCCCAACCAACTGGCCGGCCCACTCCCTCTCCATATCCCCCCCCGGAACCCTAGCCCGATCCCCATTCCCCCCTCGCACTCCTCTCTCTCCCCCCTCTGCTCGATCTGGATCGGGGCAAACCCCCCCGATCCCATCGACCCGACGCCGCCGGCGATACCCGCGGCCACTACGCCGGGGCCCTCCCTCGCCGGCCCCGCCCTCGTCCTCGTTCAACTGACGGCGTCGCCGGCGCCGCCCCGTCGCACACCTCGCTCCTCCCTCGTCTGGATCGGATCGGGGCTTGGGGGCTCGATCCCGCCGGCTGCCGCCGCGGCCACCTCGCCAAACCGTCCCCGCCGGACTGCCTCCCCGCCGCCGACGCGCCGACTTCGTCTCCTCCTCGACCCCCCACTGCCCGTGCCCTGCAACCTCCGCGTAAGCCTCGACCTCCTCCTCCCCTTCCCTCTGCCGATCGCCGTGGCCGAGCGACGGAGCTCGCGCTCCGGCCACGCTCGCATGTGCCTCACCCACGCCACCCCGGCGCAGCCGCCGCAACCCCCCTGCTTCCCCGCGTCCCGTTCCGCTCACCACCCCGCGCCGGCGCTGTCGAGCCGCGGCCGCCCGCAGGTGGCCTCGTCCCACTTCACCACCCCCCACCCGCGCGTGACCTGGCTACTCCGGCCACCGCTCGCTCGGCCTCCCTCGCCGCACTCCACCCGCGTCGCAGCCACCCTGCTCGCAGGCGCTGCCGCTCGGGTGAGGCCGCGCCTGGCGCTCGCGCCAATCGGGCGCCCACGGCCCGCCCGCTAGCACGCCCGACCCGCAAAGCCCCTATGCCACTAACCTAGGGGCCCCACGGCCCAGAACGTTTTAAAAGAAAATAATTAATATAAATAAATAATAAAAATAATTAATGAAAATAAATAAATAAACAATAAAAATATATCATAAAAATAAATAAATAAATAAATAATAAAAATAAGTAATAAAAATAAATAAATAAATAGTAAAAATAATTAATAAAAATATATAAATAAATAATTAAGACAATTAATGAACTTAATTAATCCTGTTAATATTAACTAATTAAGATTAATTAACCAAATAACTAATTAACCTAATTAACTACTGTTAATTAGCTAACAGCCCTTGACAGGTGGGACCCACCTGTCAGGTTGACCAGGTCAACGGTCAATGTTGACTGCTGACGTCAGCATGACATCATGCTGATGTCATAAATCCATTTTCGAATTAAATTAAATAATTAATTAAATCCAGAAATTATTAAAATCTTTAGAAAATCATATCTTTTAATCTGTAACTCGGATTAAATTAATTTCAACATGAAAGTTGCTCAGAACGACGAGACGAATCCGGATAGGCAGCCCGTACGTCCGCCACGCGTCCCTAGCATAGTGAACCTGCAACATTTCACCTCCGGCACCTCTGCCCGAAAACGCGAAACACCGGAACACTTTCCCGGATGTTTTCCCCTTTCGTCGGTATCACTTACTACCGTGTTAGGGCATACCTAGCACCGCGTTTTGCCTCGTTATGTTTTGTGATGCTTTGTTTGCTCCGTATTTACTGTTTCTTCCCCCTCTCCTTCTCCGGTAGACTACGAGACCGACGCTGCTGCTGCCCAGTTCGACTACGGAGTTGACGACCCCTCCTTCTTGCCAGAGCAACCAGGCAAGCCCCCCCCTTGATAACCAGATAGCGCCCATTCTTCTCTATACTGCTTGCATTAGAGTAGTGTAGCATGTTACTGCTTTCCGTTAATCCAATCCTGATGCATAGCCTGTCATTGTTGCTACAGTTGTTACCCTTACCTGCTATCCTACTGCTTAGTATAGGATGCTAGTGTTCCATCAGTGGCCCTACACTCTTGTCCGTCTGCCATGCTATACTACTGGGCCGTAATCACTTTGGGAGGTGATCACGGGTATATACTATATACATTATATACATGACAACTGTGGTGACTAAAGTCGGGTCGGCTCGAGGAGTACCCGCAAGTGATTTGATGAGGGGGCTAAAAGGACAGGTGGCTCCATCCCGGTTGAGGTGGGCCTGGGTTCCTGACGGCCCCCGACTGTTACTTTGTGGCAGAGCGACATGGCAGGTTGAGACCACCTAGGAGAGAGGTGGGCCTGGCCCTGGTCGGCGTTCGCGGATACTTAACACGCTTAACGAGATCTTGGTATTTGATCTGAGTCTGGCCATTTGGTCTATACGCACTAACCATCTACTCGGGAGTAGTTATGGGTATCCCGGTGTTGTGGTATCAGCCGAAGCTCTTCTTGACGTCAGCGACTGAGTGGCGCGCGCCGCATTGGACCGTAAGCTCGCGCTTGTATTAAGGGGGCTAGGTCTGCTTCCGGTGGCGTACGCAACGTGCAGGTGTGCATAGGGCGATGGGCCTAGACCCCTGCGCGTATAGGGTTTAGACCGGCATGTTGACCTCTCTGTTGAGCCTAGGTGGGGCTGCGACATGTTGATCTTACGAGGCCGGGCATGACCCAGAAAAGTGTGTCCGGCCAAATGGGATCGAGCGTGTTGGGTTATGTGGTGCACCCCTGCAGGGAAGTTTATCTATTCGAATAGTCGTGTCCCTCGGTAAAAGGACGACCCGGAGTTGTACCTTGACCTTATGACAACTAGAACTGGATACTTAATAAAACACACCCTTCCAAGTGCCAGATATAACCCGGTGATCGCTCTCTAACAGGGCGACGAGGAGGGGATCGCCGGGTAGGATTATGCTATACGATGCTACTTGGAGGACTTCCATCTACTCTCTTCTACATGCTGCAAGATGGAGGTGGCCAGAAGCGTAGTCTTCGACAGGACTAGCTATCCCCCCTTATTCTGGTATTCTGCAGTTCAGTCCACCGATATGACCCTTTACACATATACCCATGCATATGTAGTGTAGCTCCTTGCTTGCGAGTACTTTGGATGAGTACTCACGGTTGCTTTTCTCCCTCTTTTCCCCCTTCTATACCTGATTGTCGCAACCAGATGCTGGAGTCCAGGAGCTAGAGATCCCGAGGATGATTCTACATGGAGTTCGGCTTCGAGGAGTAGTTAGGAGGTCCCAGGCAGGAGGCCTTGCCTTTTCGATCGTTGCTACTTTTGTGCTAGCCTTCTTAAGGCAAACTTGTTTAACTTATGTCTGTACTCAGATATTGTTGCTTCCGCTGACTCGTCTATGATCGAGAAATTGTATTCGAGCCCTCGAGGCCCCTGGCTTGTATTATGATGCTTGTATGACTTATTTATGTTGAAGAGTTGTGTTGTGATATCTTCCCGTGAGTCCCTGATCTTGATCGTACACATTTGCGTGCATGATTAGTGTACGGTCAAATCGGGGGCGTCACATCGACGCGGGCGTCACGGCGGTGGGGAAGTCCGACGACGGGATCGGGGTGCTGGCGATGTGGGGCGATGGGGTAGGGGCAGTTTCCCGATCCAGATCAGGTCGTGGGGGGAGAGAGGAGCGAGGAGATCGTGCGGGTGGGGGGAGGAGTGGACCGAGAGGGGGGTAGTGGGGATCGTGGGTGCGGTTAGGGTTTTGACCGGGGAAGTCATAGGCCAGGGGGCGAGCTGGGCTGGCGAGCTGGGCCAAGGCCTAGTTAGGCCCGGGGGAATTTCATTTTTATTATTAGTTTATTTTCTTTCTACTTATTTCATTTCTTTTCTGTTTTCTTTTAGTTCCCTTTTATTTTAGGTTTAGTAAAATACCAAAGTGGCACCTGAATAGATGCTACAAATTATGCCACTGCCACAATAGTTTAATACTTATATAAATTTAGTTTTGAAATTGTTTATTATTTTAAAAGTATTTAAATAATTGTATTTGCTAATGTTTTATTCATTTTAGAGTATTTCAATTTTTCATAAAAGTGTGGTTTCTCCGCCATAATTACCTATGCATTATTTGGCTCAACCCGGACATTTTAGTTTTAAAGTTTGAAAACTTTTGTTGTTTGCCTTTAATTCAATTTTGAATTTGAATCGGTTTTGAACTAACCCGAGATTAACTACAGTGACAGAGGTGAAGTTGCATCATTAGCAGGGAATTACTGTAGTCTAATTATCCGGGCGTCACAATTCTCCTCCACAACAAGAAATCTCGTCCCGAGATTTAAGAGGGGAGTAAGGGGGAAAGTTCTGGTTACGATATTCTAACGGATCTTCTCGAAGAAGTTAATCCCTTTCGTTGATGTCTTCAATTCTCTATTCCAATGCATCATGATGAAGTTGTCGTCCTTTCTTCAAGAACACCATCGTATTTACGAAAGGATAAGGGGGTATTACGGAAGAACGGACCGCTACAATGTTTGCTTATCTAGTAGATAACATCAGGGAAGGTGGCGAAAAGTAACTCTCGAATTGAAACTTAAGACATTATCGAGAGCAAAGCGAGGAGGTATTATGGGAAGTTTCGAGCGGGCATGCAATCGTTCGATGCCTGAAAGAGGGCGTGAAAGGGGTTCAAAGCAACGGGAATAAGTGTTGTGTCTGATACCAAAATAGATTAGTAGGAAGATGACCCATGAATTACATATGAAATCAAGTGCGAGGAATAACTTTGGCAACATGGGTGTACAGGAGAGTCAGGTTTCGATCCTGTGGAACTATGGGTTATGGGCCCACCATGAGGTTTTAAAAGTAGAGAGAGCGGTGACATCTTGCATGGTTAAAATAGAAGGGTATGTCAGAGGATAGCCGGTCAGTTATGTTGGCAACAACGTCGGTACCAAGGGCGAGGGACGAAGTGAACCATTTTCCTACTCGTTGAACGAGGCGGGCCACTAGGCAAAGTTCTCATCCATCGGTGGTTACCGAAATGTCACCAACAATAGTAACATAGTCTTACTGACAGAGTTGTACATCGAGGTGCTCACAAAAGTAGTGACTTATTACTGCTTAGATCATATAAACCTCAAGAAGGTTAAACAAAACAATGGAAAGGAAACATGTGTTTAAACACATAATTCAGGGGTATATCCTTCCCAAGGACAAGGAGAGCATGATATCCATGATAGGATATATTTGTAGAAAACCCTTTAGGAAAGGGGAGAGAAATTTCATGACATTACCCATACAATGATGTTTGGATAATTTGATAAAGAAATTTAGCATTGTGCTTCAAATGTTCTTATTGAAAATTGGAGTACCAAAGACATGCTTCGAGATAGCATTGACATGGTCATTGGGTAAAGATCAGACTTTGGAAACATAAAGGATCCATCAGGAATAACTTGTAGAATAAGTCTTACAATTTCCTCATGGAAGAATGGATAGCCTTGCTAATAAGGAAACTATAACAATAGGTCCTCCGGCCAGGTGTACTTGGATGACAGCACCTTACCGGGTCATATAACGACCAATGTTATAACTCTTGGAAATATCTTCCAACCATCATATCTGACCAAGATTCAGATCTGATTAGTGTTAGGATAACTCAGACTCAGGATGCCTGAGAAGAAGGGTGCAACACAAATTGTCGAGATGACATTGTAAGACTCTCGGGAATTGTACTATGGAAGCGAGTTCCGAAACAAGAGTTCTTCATTAAATCAAGGAGAGGATGAGGAGGTGGCTGATGGTCTCAGCGACAATTCATCGAGATTTCCAAAAGATAGAACTCCACAATTATGTAAACAAGGAGATAACAATTATCAGATCAAATGATATAATGATGTATGCTCGAGGAAACATACATAATTAATCATTGGTTGAAAGGTGCACCCGAAATATGGGCTTAGGTAGCAGGATCAATGTTAGAATGGTGATTCGACAACCAATGGTCTAAGAATGAAATGTCCACCATTAACTTCAAAGCAATAGGGTTGCTAGAAGTTTTGAATTCGCACATCATAGTTCAATTGTCGATTTTCAGGTTAGAAACAACACGGGGACCAAGAGATGAATGTAGATGGCAAGATGTATCAATTGTATCAAGAATTTTTAATAGGTGTTGAAATTCACACAACATTCTTGATATATAAGATGGTATTACTTTAAGGTAGGACATAAGATAAGCTGGATAGCCAGGAACTCAAGGTATGGCCACAACACTAACAAGTTGGTGTTGGAAAGAAGGCAAGGAAGTAGTCGATGACAACACAAATTACCAAGGGACAAGGATGGTATTTCCCATGAAGAATTCAATAGATATCTTGGAAGAGCTCAAAATGTTGATGATGATCACGACACATTTGTCGAGAGATTTCAAGATGTAATCGATCTGCGATGACATCAAGTCAAAGGAATGATGAAGTGAAAGGTTATTGGAACCAAGGGTACGACCCAAACTCGAAATTGAGCTTGTTGTTCAAGGCGAAATGATACGACGAGGAAGATCGCCATAAGGTTATCTCATCGTAGAAAATTGTGCTCCGGGAAGGACCAGGTAGAGCAGTTAAAATTTAGCACAAAATGATATAGCCGATCAGGCTAGGAATGACTGATGGAGTACTAAACTTCTCAACCACAAAGTACTAGGAGTACTGAATCACAGGGGTGATTCGATTTACTAATAGGTGTTCTTGATTGACGACAACCCAGAACCCGTGGAGTGACTATGACGGGGAAAGGCACTACTTCATCAGAAATGCATAAGATGTAGTGCAATCGGTTGATATCCTCGAGATACCAGGGGTTTATACTCGAAGGTAGATCAAAATAGAGGTTGGGCAGGTGTATTTATCTGCAGAAGGGAAGTACTTTAACCTGCCCGAGAAATAGAATCAAAGGAGAATCAATCACGATCGGAACAACGGCTGCAAAGGACCAAACATAGATACAAGATGAACTTATAACAAGGGGAATATTATTATCACAAGAAGCTTCCATGATAAGATCTACATCGTGTCCATGGGCATGAACACAAAGTTCAAGGTCGACTCCCACTTCCCCAATGCATAACCGTTCATTCACTTCCCACTTTCGATGAAGTTGTAGTGTTGAAATAATATCTGGCAAATCACCAGGAGAATATGACTCGTGAAAACTCTCGGGTGCATATGGTTAGGGAAGGTATATTTTCTACCCATAAGGGCATCTTAGAAACATATACCACAAACTTCAGGAGCAAATATCTCCAGCTCGGAAGTAGAGCATGGTTGACAAAGCAGAAGATACAGATGGTCAAAGACATTATGTATCATGGGAATAACTCACAAGAATTTTTCAATGTGAAGGATACTAACGGATAATAACCCAGCAATGGGCCTGGCGGTGCACAACGGAGTTGATGTGAGTATCAGTACTCAATAAGAGGAGGAAAGAATGCAAATGCATCAGATTATAGAACATCTGAATAATTCGATGCTTTGGTAACAAAGGAATCATGATTTCCAAAACGAAGGATCAGAAGCAGATGCTCTGATCAAAGATGGATAGTCGAATAGACATAGGGGCGTACAATCGACGGCAAATTGATTGGTTAAGAACCAGCTCATGTCCGGAGTGACATCTGAGCTGAAGGGAAGAATTCTAATTGCTTGATGATTGCGAGCATTCGCAAACATATCAAATTAATGTACTCAAAATAATAGTGACAAAGGGTGCCAATAAGATTACTAGACTTATGGGATTAACCATAATGCAAGCAAACAATAATTCCAAGAGCAATAGCCTGTTGAGGATTTTTGTAAGATCAAATAGTATTTCAAAGAATTTTATGTAACACATGAACAACTGGGGATGAACGAATCCTCGATAAGTGTGAGGTATTATCCGTATGGGTATTCATGCGGCAAAGAATTGCAAAGCAGTAAGCTCAAAGGATTCTCGAAACAACGGAGAGCAGTTCGTTGCACCTTGTAATAACAAGATCAATGGGATTGAATGTAAGAATGGCAGATGTATGCAGTTACCCATAAGGATATAACAGTGGTAGGGAATTTGCAAAGGCGATGGGCACAAGTGTCCCGGGAGAACAGCGTAGAGTATCTTCGAAATCTTCTGGCGCAGTAGGCGATCGTTTCTGATAAGGGGCTCTCCGGGAGAAAGTAGTTACGAGAACCTAGAGTCAGATTTAGTAAAATCATTTAACCCGAATAGAGGAGAGATTAGAGTCCCAGAGTATAGGTCGAGGAATAAAAGATCCTAATTCCACCCAATGGCGGCGTGGGTCCGTAAGACACACAGCCATGTTAGTAAAAGTTTTGCAATGTCTAGACTCAACTTCGGCCAAGGAGTTTGGAAGGGGGATTCCTACTGGCAGTCGGCTCTTATACTAACTTGTGACGCCCCCGATTCAATCGTACACGCAAACGTGTACAATCAAGATCAGGGACTCACAGAAGATATCACAACACAACTCTAAAAATAAATAAGTCATACAAGCATCATAATACAAGCCATGGGCCTCGAGGGCTCGAATACAAGTTCTCGATCATAGACGAATCAGCGGAAGCAACAATATCTGAGTACAGACATAAGTTAGACAAGTTGCCATAAGATGGCTAGCACAAACTGGGATACAGATCGAAAGAGCCGCAGGCCTCCTGCCAGGGATCCTCCTAACTACTCCTGGTCGTCGGCATCCTGAACGTAGTAGTAGGCACCCTCGGCTCCAGGGCTCCAGCATCTGGTCGCAACAACCGAGAAGAAAGGAAAGGGGGAAAAGGGGGAGCAAAGCAACCGTGAGTACTGTTGGGGAACGTAGTAATTTCAAAAAAATTCCTACGCACACGCAAGATCATGGTGATGCATAGCAACGAGAGGGGAGAGTGTTGTCTACATACCCTCATAGACCGTAAGCGGAAGAGTTTTATCAACGCGGTTGATGTAGTCGTATGTCTTCACGATTCGACCGATCCAAGTAGCGAATGCACGGCACCTCCGAGTTCTACACACGTTCAGCTCGATGACGTCCTCGCCTTCTCGATCCAGCAAGAGGGGCGAAGTAGTAGATGAGTTCCGGCAGCACGACGGTGTGGTGACGGTGTTGGTGAAGAACAATCTCCAAAGGGCTTCGCCTAAGCACTACGAAAACTATGACGGAGGATAAACTAGAGGGAACGGGGTTGCCGGCACGCGGCTTGGTGTTTCTTGATGTGTCTTGGGTGCTAGCCCTACCCCTCTATTTATATGTTGAGCCTTGGGGTCGAAACTTGGAGTAAAAGCCTCCACAATGTCGGTTTCACCCGAAAGGTAAGAGTCCTTCTCAGACTCCAGGGCCAGACGCCAGGGTTCCCGGCGTCTGGACCCAGACGCCAGGGACCCTGGCGTGTGGCCCCTGGACTCCGCAAAACTTCCTTTTGCGCTTTCCAAAAACCTCGTGGGCTTTCCCCTTTGGCCCAGATAAAGTGTTCTCGTGCCCAAACATTTCGGGAAACATCCGAAACCCCTTCCGATGGATTCCGGAACCCTTCCGGAGATCAAACACTACTATCCACATATCAATCTTTACTTCCGAACCATTCCGGAGTTCCTCGTCATATCCGTGATCTCATCCAAAACTCCGAACAACATTCGGTCACCAACATACATAACTCATAGTACTATATCGTCAATGAACGTTAAGCGTGCGGACCCTACGGGTTCGAGAACTATGTAGACATGACCGAGACACCTCTCTGGTCAATAACCAATAGCAGAACCTGGATGCCCATATTGGCTCCTACATATTCTACGAAGATCTTTATTGGTCAGACCGCATAACACATACGTTGTTCCCTTTGTCATCGGTATGTTACTTGCCCGAGATTCGATCGTCCGTATCTCAATACCTAGTTCAATCTCATTACCGGGAAGTCTCTTTACTCGTTCCGTCATACATCATCCCGCAACTAACTCATTATTTACAATGCTTGCAAGGCTTATAGTGATGTGCATTACCGAGTGGGCCCAGAGATACCTCTCCGACAATCGGAGTGACAAATCCTAATCTCGAAATACGCCGGCCCAACAATTACCTTCGGAGACACCTGTAGAGCACCTTTATAATCACCCAGTTACGTTGTGACATTTGGTAGCACACAAGGTGTTCCTCTGGTAAACGGGAGTTGCATAATCTCATAGTCAGAGGAACATGTATAAGTCATGAAGAAAGCAATAGCAGAATACTAAACGATCAAGTGCTAAGCTAACGGAATGGGTCAAGTCAATCACATCATTCTCCTAATGATGTGATCCCGTTAATCAAATGACAACTCATGTCTATGCTTAGGAAACATAACCATGTTTGATCAACGAGCTAGTCAAGTAGAGGCATACTAGTGACACTCTGTTTGTCTATGTATTCACACATGTATCATGTTTCCAGTTAATACAATTCTAGCATGAATAATAAATATTTATCATGTAATAAGGAAATAAATAATAACTTTATTATTGCCTCTAGGGCATATTTCCTTCAGTCTCCCACTTGCACTAGAGTCAATAATCTAGTTCACATCGCCATGTGATTTAACACCAATAGTTCACATAACCATGTGATTAACACCCATAGTTCACATCGTCATGTGACCAACACCCAAAGGGTTTACTAGAGTCAATAATCTAGTTCACATCGCTATGTGATTAACACCCAAAGAGTACTAAGGTGTGATCATGTTTTGCTTATGAGAGAAGTTTAGTCAACGGGTCTGCCACAATCGGATCCGTATGTATTTTGCAAATTTCTATGTCAACAATGCTCTGCACGGAGCTACTCTAGCTAATTGCTCCCACTTTCAATATGCATCCAGATTGAGACTTAGAGTCATCTAGATCAGTGTCAAAATTTGCATCGACGTAACCCTTTACGACGAACCTTTTGTCACCTCCATAATCGAGAAACATATCCTTATTCCACTAAGGATACCTTTGACCGCTATCCAGTGATCTACTCCTAGATCACTATAGTACTCCCTTTGCCAAACTCAGTGTAGGGTATACAATAGGTCTGGTACACAGCATGGCATACTTTATAGAACCTATGGCTGAGGCATAGAGAATGACTTTCATTCTCTCTCTGTCTTCTGCCGTGGTCGGGTTTTGAGTCTTACTCAACTTCACACCTTGCAACACAGGCAAGAACTCTTCCTTTGACTGTTCCATTTTGAACTACTTCAAAAACTTGTCAAGGTATGTATTCATTGAAAAATTTTATCAAGCGTCTTGATCTATCTCTATAGATCTTGATGCTCAATATGTAAGCAGCTTCACCGAGGTCTTTCTTTGAAAAACTCCTTTCAAACACTCCTTTATGCTTTACAGAAAATTCTACATCATTTCCGATCGACAATATGTCATTCACATATATTTATTAGAAAGGCTGTAGTGCTCCCACTCACTTTCTTGTAAATACAGGCTTCACCACAAGTCTGTATAAAAATATATGCTTTGATCAACTCATCAAAGCGTATATTCCAACTCCGAGATGCTTGCACCAGTCCATAGATGGATCGCTGGAGCTTGCACATTTTGTTAGCACCTTTAGGATCGACAAAACCTTCTGGTTGCATCATATACAACTCTTCTTTAAGAAATCCATTAAGGAATGTAGTTTTGACATCCATTTGCCAGATTTCATAAAATGTGGCAATTTGCTAACATGATTTGGACAGACTTAAGCGTCGCTACGAGTGAGAAAATCTCATCGTAGTCAACACCTTGAACTTTGTCAAAAACCTTTTTCGACAAGTCTAGCTTTGTAGATAGTAATACTACTATCAGCGTTCGTCTTCCTCTTTAAGATCCATTTATTTTTTATGGCTTGCCAATCATCAGGCAAGTCAACCAAAGTCCACACTTTGTTCTCATACATGGATCCCATCTCAGATTTCATGGCCTCAAGCCATTTCGCGGAATCTGGGCTCATCATCGCATCCTCATACTTCGTAGGTTCGTCATGGTCAAGTAACATGACTCCAGAACAGGATTACCGTACCACTCTGGTGCGGATCTCACTCTGGTTGACCTACGAGGTTCGGTAGTAACTTGATCTGAAGTTACATGATCATCATCATTAGCTTCCTCACTAATTGGTGTAGGAGTCACAGGAACATATTTCTGTGATGAACTACTTTCCAATAAGGGAGCAGGTACAATTACCTCATCAAGTTCTACTTTCCTCCCACTCACTTCTTTCGAGAGAAACTCCTTCTCTAGAAAGGATCCATTCTTAGCAACGAATGTCTTGCCTTCGGATCTGTGATAGAAGGTGTACCCAACATTTTCTTTTGGGCATCCTATGAAGACGCACTTCTCCGATTTGGGTTTGAGCTTATCAGGTTGAAACTTTTTCACATAAGCATCGTATCCCCAAACTTTAAGAAACGACAGCTTAGGTTTCTTGCTAAACCATAGCTCATACGGTGTCGTCTCAACAGATTAGACGGTGCCCTATTTAATGTGAATGCAGCTGTCTCTAATGCATAACCCAGAACGATAGTGGTAAATCGGTAAGAGACATCATAGATTGCACTATATCCAATAAAGTATGGTATGACATTCGGACACACCATTATGCTGTGGTGTTCCGGGTGGCATGAGTTTGTTAAACTATTCCACATTGTTTTAATTGAAGGCCTAACTTGTAACTCAAATATTCATCTCCGTGATCAAACCGCAGAAAAACTTTTATTTTCTTGTTACAATGATTCTCCACTTCACTCTGAAATTCTTTGAACTTTTCAACTGTTTGAGTTTCATTAAGTAGATATACCCATATCTGCTCAAATCATCTGTGAAGGTAAGGAAATAACGATACCTGCCGCGAGCCTCAACACTCACCGGACCGCATACATTGGTATGTATTATTTCCAATAAGTCAGTAGCTCGCTTCATTGTTCCGGAGAACGGAGTCTTAGTCGTCTTGCCCATGAGGCATGGTTCGCAAGCATCAACTGATTCATAATCAAGTGATTCCAAAAGCCCATCAGCATGGATTTTCTTCATGCGCTTTACACCAATATGACCTAAACGGCAGTGCCACAAATAAGTTGCACTATCATTATTAACTTTGCATCTTTTGGTTTCAATATTATGAATATGTGTATCACTACGATCGAGATCCAACAAACCGTTTTCATTGGGTGTATGACCATAGAAGGTTTTATTCATGTAAACAGAACAACAATTATTCTCTAACTTAAATGAATAACCGTATTGCAATAAATATGATCAAATCATATTCATGCTCAACGCAAACACCAAATAACACTTATTTAGGTTCAACACTACTCCCGAAAGTATAGGGAGTGTGCGAAGATGATCATATCAATCTTGGAACTACTTCCAACACACATCGTCACTTCACCCTTAACTAGTCTCTGTTCATTCTGCAACTCCCGTTTCGAGTTACTAATCTTAGCAATTGAACTAGTATAAAATACTAAGGGGTTGCTATAAACACTAGTAAAGTACACATCAATAACATGTATATCAAATATACCTTTGTTCACTATGCCATCCTTCTTATCCGCCAAGTATCTAGGGCAGTTCCACTTCTAATGACCAGTCCCTTTGCAGTAGAAGCACTTAGTCTCAGGCCTAGGTCCAGACTTGGGCTTCTTCACTTGAGCAGCAACTCGCATGCCGTTCTTCTTGAAGTTCCCCTTCTTCCCTTTGCCATTTTCTTGAAACTAGTGGTCTTGTCAACCATCAACACTTGATGTTTTTCTTGATTTCTACCTTCGTCGATTTCAGCATCACGAAGAGCTTGGGAATCGTTTCCGTTATCCCTTGCATATTATAGTTCATCACGAAGTTCTAGTAACTTGGTGATAGTGACTAGAGAACTCTGCCAATCACTATCTTATCTAGAAGATTAACTCCCACTTGATTCAAGTGATTGTAGTACTCAGACATTCTGAGCACATGCTCACTAGCTGAGCAATTCTCCTCCATCTTGTAGGCAAAGTACTGTCAGACGTCTCATACCTCTCGACACGAGCATGAGTATGAAATACTAATTTCAACTCTTGGAACATCTCATATGCTACGTGGCGTTTCAAAAAACGTCTTTGAAGCCCCAATTCTAAGCCGTAAAGCATGGTGCACCAAACTATCAAGTAGTCATCATAACGAGCTTGCCAAACGTTCATAACGTCTGCAGTTGCTCCTGCAATCGGTCTGTCACCTAGTGGTGCATCAAGGACATAATTCTTCTGTGCAGCAATGAGGATAATCCTCAGATCATGGATCCAATCCGTACCATTGCTACTAACAGGTTTCAACTTAGTTTTCTCTAGGAACATATCAAAAATAAAACAGGGGAGCTAAACGCGATCAATTGATCTACAACATAGATATGCTAATACTACCAGGACTAAGTTCATGATAAATTAAAGTTCAATTAATCATATTACTTAAGAACTCCCACTTAGATAGACATCCCTCTAATCATCTAAGTGATCACCTGATCCAAATCAACTAAACCATAACCGATCATCACGTGAAATGGAGTAGTTTTCAATGGTGAACATCACTATGTTGATCATATCTACTATATGATTCACGCTCGACCTTTCGGTCTCAGTGTCCCGAGGCCATATCTGCATATGCTAGGCTCGTCAAGTTTAACTTGAGTAATCTGCGTGTGCAAAACTGGCTTGCACCCGTTGTAGATGGACGTAGAGCTTATCACACCCGATCATCACGTGGTGTCTGGGCACGACGAACTTTGGCAACGGTGCATACTCAGGGAGAACACTTTTATCTTGAAATTTAGTGAGAGATCATCTTATAATGCTACCGTCAATCAAAGCAAAATAAGATGCATAAAATATAAATATCACATGCAATCAATATAAGTGATATGATATGGCCATCATCATCTTGTGCTTGTGATCTCCATCTCCGAAGCACCGTCATGAGCACCATCGTCACCGCCGCGACACCTTGACCTCCATCGTAGCATCGTTGTCGCCTCGCCAACTTATGCTTCTACGACTATCGCTACCGCTTAGTGACAAAGTAAAGCATTACAGGGCGATTGCATTGCATACAATAAAGCGGCAACCATATGGCTCCTGCTAGTTGCCGATAACTCGGTTACAAAACATGATCATCTCATACAATAAAATATAGCATCACGTCTTGACCATATCACATCACAACATGCCCTGCAAAAACAAGTTAGACGTCCTCTACTTTGTTGTTGCAAGTTTTACGTGGCTGCTACGGGCTGAGCAAGAACCGTTCTTACCTACGCATCAAAACCACAATGATAGTTCATCAAGTTAGTGTTGTTTTAACCTTCTCAAGGACCGGGCGTAGCCACACTCGGTTCAACTAAAGTTGGAGAAACTGACACCCGCCAGCCACCTGTGTGCAAAGCACGTCGGTAGAACCAGTCTCGCGTAAGCGTACGCGTAATGTCGGTCCGGGCCGCTTCATCCAACAATACCGCCGAACCAAAGTATGACATCCTGGTAAGCAGTATGACTTGTATCGCCCACAACTCACTTGTGTTCTACTTGTGCATATAACATCTACGCATAAAACCTGGCTCGGATGCCACTGTTGGGGAACGTAGTAATTTCAAAAAAATTCCTACGCACACGCAAGATCATGGTGATGCATAGCAACGAGAGGGGAGAGTGTTGTCTACGTACCCTCATAGATCGTAAGCGGAAGCGTTTTATCAACGCGGTTGATGTAGTCATATGTCTTCATGATCCGACCGATCCAAGTACCGAACGCACGGCACCTCCGAGTTCTGCACATGTTCAGCTCGATGACGTCCTCGCCTTCTCGATCCAGCAAGAGGGGTGAAGTAGTAGATGAGTTTCGGCAGCACGACGGTGTTGGTGAAGAACAATCTCCGCAGAGCTTCGCCTAAGCACTACGAAAATTATGACGGAGGATAAACTAGAGGGAACAGGGTTGCCGGCACACGGCTTGGTGTTTCTTGATGTGTCTTGGGTGCTAGCCCTACCCCTCTATTTATATGTTGAGCCTTGGGGTCGAAACTTGGAGTAAAAGCCTCCACAAAGTCGGTTTCACCCAAAAGGTAAGAGTCCTTCTCGGACTCCAGGGCCAGACGCCAGGGTTCCCGGCGTCTGGACCCAGACGCCAGGGACCCTGGCGTCTGCCCCTTGGACTCCGCGAAACTTCCTTTTGCGCTTTCGAAAAACCTCGTGGGCTTTCCCCTTTGGCCTAGATAAAGTGTTCTCGTGCCCAAACATTTCGGGAAACATCCGGAACCCCTTCCGATGGATTCCGGAACCCTTCCGGAGATCAAACACTACTATCCACATATCAATCTTTACTTCTGGACCATTCCGGAGTTCCTCGTCATATCCGTGATCTCATACAAAACTCCGAACAACATTCGGTCACCAACATACATAACTCATAGTACTATATCATCAACGAACGTTAAGCGTGCGGACCCTACGAGTTCGAGAACTATGTAGACATGACCGAGACACCTCTCTGGTCAATAACGAATAGCGGAACCTGGATGCCCATATCGGCTCCTACATATTCTACGAAGACCTTTATCGGTCAGACCGCATAACAACATACGTTGTTCCCTTTGTCATCGGTATGTTACTTGCCCGAGATGCGATCGTCGGTATCTCAATACCTAGTTCAATCTCGTTACTGGCAAGTCTCTTTACTCGTTCCGTAATACATCATCCCGCAACTAACTCATTAGTTACAATGCTTGCAAGGCTTATAGTGATGTGCATTACTGAGTGGGCCCAGAGATACCTCTCCGACAATCGGAGTGACAAATCCTAATCTCGAAATACGCCAACCCAACAAGTACCTTCGGAGACACCTGTAGAGCACCTTTATAATCACCCAGTTACATTGTGACGTTTGGTAGCACACAAGGTGTTCCTCTGGTAAACGGGAGTTGCATAAGCTCATAGTCATAGGAACATGTATAAGTCATGAAGAAAGCAATAGCAGAATACTAAACGATCAAGTGCTAAGCTAACGGAATGGGTGAAGTCAATCACATCATTCTCCTAATGATGTGATCCCGTTAATCAAATGACAACTCATGTCTATGGTTAGGAAACATAACCATCTTTGATCAACGAGCTAGTCGAGTAGAAGCATACTAGTGACACTCTGTTTGTCTATGTATTCACACATGTATCATGTTTCCGGTTAATACAATTCTAGCATGAATAATAAACATTTATCATGTAATAAGGAAATAAATAATAACTTTATTATTGCCTCTAGGGCATATTTCCTTCAAGTACTCATCCAAAGTACTCGCAAGCAAAGATCTACACTACATATGCATGGGTATCTTTGTAAAGGGGCAACATCGATGGACTGAACTGCAGAATGCCAGAATAAGAGGGGGATAGTGATACGTCCATTTTGCATCATGCTTTTATATCGATATTTATTGCAATATGGGCTGTTATTACACGTTATGTCACAGTACTTATGCCTATTCTCTCTTATTTTACAAGGTTTACATAAGGAGGGAGAATGCCGGCAGCTGGAATTCTGGGCTGGAAAAGGATCAAATATTAGAGACCTATTCTGCACAACTCCAAAAGTCCCGAAACTCCAAGAAAGTCATTTTTGGAAATAATAAAAAATACTGAACGGAAGAAATACGTCAGGGGGGCCACCACCTGCCCACGAGGGTGGGGCGCGCCCTACCCCCCAGGGCGCGCTCCCTGCCTCGTGGGCCCCCTGTTGGCTCTCCGGTGGCCATCTTCTGCTATATGAAGTCTTTCGTCGAGGAAAAAATCATAAGCAACCTTTCGGGACGAGACTCCGCCGCCACGAGGTGGAACCAATCTAGGGCTCCGGCTGAGCTGTTCTGCCGGGGACACTTCCCTCCGGGAGGGGGAAATCATCGCCATCGTCATCACCAACGCTCCTCTCATCGGGAGAGGGCAATCTCCATCAACATCTTCACCAGCACCATCCCCTCTCAAAACCCTAGTTCATCTCTTGTATCCAATTCTTGTCTCCAAGTCCGGGATTGGTACTAGTAGGTGCTAGTAGTGTTTATTACTTCTTGTAGTTGATGCTAGTTGGTTTATTTGGTGGAAGATCATATGTTCAGATCCTATATGCATATTAATACCCCTCTGATTATGAACATGAATATGCTTTGTGAGTAGTTATGTTTGTTATTGAGGACATGGGAGAAGTCTTGCTATTAGTAGTCATGTGAATTTGGTATTCGTTCGATATTTTGATGAGATGTATGTTGTCTATCCTCTAGTGGTGTTATGTGAACGTCGACTACATAACACTTCACCATTATTTGGGCCTAGAGGAAGGCATTGGGAATTAATAAGTAGATGATGGGTTGCTAGAGTGAAAGAAGCTTAAACCCTAGTTTATGCGTTGCTTCGTAAGGGGCTGATTTGGATCCATATGTTTCATGCTATGGTTAGGTTTACCTTAATACTTTTGTTGTAGTTGCGGGTGCTTGCAATAGAGGTTAATCATAAGTGGGATGCTTGTTCAAGTAAGAACAGCACCCAAGCACCGGTCCACCCACATATCAAATTATCAAAGTACCGAACGCGAATCATATGAACGTGATGAAAACTAGCTTGACGATAATTCCCATGTGTCCTCGGGAGCGCTTTTCTCTATATAAGAGTTTGTCCAGGCTTGTCCTTTGCTACAAAAAGGATTGGGCCACCTTGGTGCACTTTATTTACTTTTGTTACTTGTTGCTCGTTACAAATTATCCTATCACAAAACTATCTGTTACCACTTATTTCAGTACTTGCAGAGAATACCTTGCTGAAAACCGCTTATCATTTCCTTCTGATCCTCGTTGGGTTCGACACTCTTACTTATCGAAAGGACTATGATAGATCCCCTACACTTGTGGGTCATCAAGACTCTTTTCTGCGCCGTTGCCGGCGAGTGAAGGGCCTCTGGTAAGGAAAAATTTATAGTGTGCTGAAATTTACTGTCACTTGTTACTATGGAAAGTAATCCTCTGAGGGGCTTGTTCGGGGTATCTTCACCCCGACCAGTAGAGCAAAGAGTTGCTCCTCAACCTACTGAACCTACTGAAAATGAAAATGAAAATGTCCACTTTGAAATTCCTTCGAGTATGTTAGAAAAGCTGCTCGCTAATCCTTTTGTAGGAGATGGAACAAAGCATCCTGATGAGCACCTAATATATGTGGATGAAGTTTGTGGATTATTTAAGCTTGCAGGTATACCCGATGATGTTGTTAAGAGGAAGGTCTTCCCTTTATCTTTGAAGGGAGATGCATCGACATGGTATAGGCTATGTGATGATACGGGGTCATGGAACTATAAACGATTGAAATTGGGATCAGAAATTTTATCCTATGCATCTTGTTCATCGTGATCGCAATTATATATATAATTTTTGGCCTCGTGAAGGAGAAAGCATCGCTGAAGCTTGGGGGAGGCTTAAATCAATGTTATATTCATGCCCCAATCATGAGCGCTCAAGAGAAATAATTATTCAAAGTTTTTATGCTCGGCTTCCTGATAACAATCGCACCATGCTCGATACTTCTTGTGTTGGCTCTTTTATGATGAAGACTGTTGAATTCAAATGGAATTTATTGGATAGAATTAAACGCAACTCTGAAGATTGGGATCTCGACGAAGGTAAGGAGTCAGGTATGACACCTAAGTTTGATTGTGTTAAATCTTTTATGGATACCGATGTTTTCCGTAAATTTAGCACTAAATATGGACTTGACTCTGAGATAGTAGCTTCATTCTGTGAATCTTTTGCTACTTATGTTGATCTCCCCAAGGAGAAATGGTTTAAATATCATCCTCCCATAGAAGTAAAAGTAGCTGCACCTATTAAAGTTGAAGAAAAGACTATCACTTATAATGATCCTGTTGTTCCTACTTCTTATGTTGAGAAACCACCTTTCCCTGTTAGGATAAAGGATCATGCTAAAGCTTCAACTGTGGTTCGTAAAAGCAATATTAGAACTTATACACCTCCTGAGCAAATTAAAGTTGAACCTAATATTGCTATTGTTAAAGATCTCTTGTCTGATAATATTGATGGGCATGTTATTCATTTCCGTGATGAAACTGCTAGAATTGCCAAACCTTGTGCTAAAGATAAACATAGACCTGTGGTAGGCATGCCTGTTATTTCTGTTAAAATAGGAGATCATTGTTATCATGGCTTATGTGATATGGGTGCTAGTGCTAGTGCCATACCTATTGACTTATACAAAGAAATTAAGCATGATATTGCACCTGCTGAGTTAGAAGATATTGATGTTACAATTAAACTTGCCAATAGAGATACTATTTCACCAATGGGAATTGTTAGAGATGTTGAAGTCTTGTGCGGGAAAACTAAATATCCTGCTGATTTTCTTGTTCTTGGTTCCCCACAAGATAGCTTTTGTCCCATTATATTTGGTAGACCCTTCTTGAACACCGTTAATGCTAAGATAGACTGCGAAAAGGATGTTGTTACTATTGGTTTGGGTGATATGTCTCATGAGTTTAATTTCTCTAAATTTCGTAGACAACACCGTGAAGAGGAATTACCTAGTAAGGATGAAATTATTGGTCTTGCTTCTATTGCCGTACCTCCTAGTGATCCTTTAGAACAATATTTGCTAGACCATGAAAATGATATGTTTATGAATGAAAGAAGGGAAATAGATGAAGTGTTCTTTAAACAGGAACCTATCCTGAAACACAATTTGCCTGTTGAAATCCTAGGGGATCCTCCTCCACCCAAGGGTGATCCCGTGTTTGAGCTCAAACCTTTACCTGATACTCTTAAATATGCTTATCTCGATGAGAAAAAGATATATCCTGTTATTATTAGTGCTAACCTTTCAGAGCATGAAGAAGAAAGACTATTGAAAACTCTGAAGAAGCACCGTGCTGCTATTGGATATACTCTTGATGATCTTAAGGGCATTAGTCCCACTCTATGTCAACATAAAATAAATTTGGAAGAAGATGCCAAACCAGTTCGTGATCATCAACGAAGGCTGAATCCTAAGATGAAAGAAGTGGTAAGAAAGAAATACTAAAGCTCCTTGAGGCAGGTATAATTTATCCCGTTGCTGATAGTCAGTGGGTAAGTCCTGTCCATTGTGTCCCTAAGAAGGGAGGTATTACCGTCGTTCCTAATGATAAAGATGAATTGATTCCGCAAAGAATTATTACAGGTTATAGGATGGTAATTGATTTCCGCAAATTAAATAAAGCTACTAAGAAAGATCATTACCCCTTACCTTTTATCGATCAAATGCTAGAAAGATTATCCAAACATACACATTTTTGCTTTCTAGATGGTTATTCTGGTTTCTCTCAAATACCTGTGTCAGCCAACGATCAATCTAAAACTACTTTTACTTGCCCTTTTGGTACTTTTGCTTATAGACGTATGCCTTTTGGTTTATGTAATGCACCTGCTACCTTTCAAAGATGCATGATGGCTATATTCTCTGACTTTTGTGAAAAGATTTGTGAGGTTTTCATGGACGACTTCTCCGTCTATGGATCCTCTTTTGATGATTGCTTGAGCAACCTTGATCGAGTTTTGCAGAGATGTGAAGAAACTAATCTTGTCTTGAATTGGGAAAAGTGCCACTTTATGGTTAATGAAGGTATTGTCTTGGGGCATAAAGTTTCTGAAAGAGGTATTGAGGTTGATAAAGCCAAGGTTGATGCTATTGAAAAGATGCCATGTCCCAAGGACATCAAAGGTATAAGAAGTTTCCTTGGTCACGCCGGATTTTATAGGAGGTTCATTAAGGACTTCTCAAAAATTTCTCGGCCTCTGACTAATTTATTACAAAAAGATATACCATTTGTCTTTGATGATGATTGTGTAGAAGCATTTGAAATACTTAAGAAAGCATTGATCTCTGCACCTATTGTTCAGCCACCTGATTGGAATTTACCCTTTGAAATTATGTGTGATGCTAGTGATTATGCTGTAGGTGTTGTTCTAGGGCAAAGAGTTGATAAGAAATTAAATGTTATTCAATATGCTAGTAAAACTCTAGACAATGCTCAGAGAAATTATGCTACTACTGAAAAGAATTCTTAGCAGTTGTATTTGCTTGTGATAAGTTCAGACCTTATATTGTTGATTCTAAAGTAACTATTCACACGGATCATGCTGCTATTAAATATATTATGGAAAAGAAAGATGCTAAACCTAGACTTATTAGATGGGTTCTCTTGCTACAAGGGTTTGATTTGCATATTGTGATAGAAAGGGAGCTGAGAACCCCGTTGCAGACAACTTGTCTAGGTTATAGAATGTTCTTGATGACCCACTACCTATTGATGATAGCTTTCCTGATGAGCAATTAAATGTCATAAATGCTTCGCGTACTGCTCCATGGTATGCTAATTATGCTAATTATATTGTTGCTAAATTTATACCACCTAGTTTTACATACCAGCAAAAGAAAAAGTTCTTCTATGATTTGAGACATTACTTTTGGGATGACCCACATCTTTATAAAGAAGGAGTAGATGGTGTTATTAGACGTTGTGTACCTGAGCATGAACAGGAACAGATCCTACGCAAGTGTCACTCCGAGGCTTATGGAGGACACCACGCTGGAGATAGAACTGCACATAAGGTATTGCAATCCAGTTTTTATTGGCCTGCTCTCTTCAAGGATGCCCGTAAGTTTGTCTTATCTTGTGATGAAGCCAAAGAATTGGTAACATTAGTAGACGTCAAGAAATGCCTATGAATTATTCACTTATTATTGAACCATTTGATGTTTGGGGCTTTGATTATATGGGACCTTTTCCTGCCTCTAATGGTTATACACGTATTTTAGTTGTTGTTGATTACGTTACTAAGTGGGTAGAAGCTATTCCAACTAGTAGTGCTGATCATAACACTTCTATTAAAATGCTTAAAGAAGTTATTTTTCCGAGGTTTGGAGTCCCTAGATATTTAATGACTGATGGTGGTTCATATTTTATTCATGGTGCTTTTCGTAAAATGCTTGCTAAGTATGATGTTAACCATAGAATTGCATCTCCTTATCACCCGCAGTCTAGTGGTCAAGTAGAATTGAGTAATAGAGAGCTCAAATTAATTTTGCAAAAGACTGTTAATAGATCTAGGAAGAATTGGTCCAAGAAACTTGATGATGCATTATGGGCCTACAGAACTGCATATAAAAATCCTATGGGTATGTCTCCGTATAAAATGGTTTATGGAAAAGCATGTCACTTACCTCTCGAACTAGAACATAAGGCTTATTGGGCTATTAAAGAGCTCAACTATGATTTCAAACTTGCCGGTGAGAAAAGGTTATTTGACATTAGCTCACTTGATGAATGGAGAACCCAAGCTTATGAAAATGCCAAGTTATTTAAAGAAAAAGTTAAAAGATGTCATGACAAAAGGATACAAAAAGCGTGAGTTTAACGTAGGTGATTATGTATTGCTATACAACTCTCGTTTAAGATTTTTTGCAGGAAAACTTCTCTCTAAATGGGAAGGCCCTTACGTTATCGAGGAGGTCTATCGTTCCGGTGCCATAAAAATCAACAACTTCGAAGGCACAAATCCGAAGGTGGTGAACGGTCAAAGAATCAAACATTATATCTCAGGTAATCCCATAAATGTTGAAACCAATGTTATTGAAACCGTAACCCCGGAGGAATACATAAGGGACACTTTCCGGAACGTTTCAGACTCCGAAAAGGAATAGGTATGTGGTACGGTAAGTAAACCGACTCCAAAACAATTTTTATAGCAATATTTCTCCGTTTTGGAATATTTAGAAAAATAGAAAAATAAGAAGCAGTCCGGGAAGGACACGAGGGCCCCATGAGGGTGGAGGGCGCGCCCTACCCCCCTGGGCGCGCCCCCTACCTCGTGGGCACCTCGTGTGCTCTCCGGACTCCGTTTTCTTGCACGATGCGTGTTTTGGTCGGTAAAAATTCATTATATAATATCCCGAAGGTTTTGACTCTTGTATCACGCAAATATCCTCGGTTCTTGTTTCGAGTTGTTGCTGCTGCAGATTAGAGCAAGATGTCTTCTCAAGAGTCAGTCGGGGAGAGCCGGATGTCTCATCCCGTATCGAGACCAAGAACAAACAGCGATGCTGACCACTTTGGGCCAGCAACGAAGGAAGAGATGGAGGCTGATTTGATGAGGATAGATGCCATGGAGGATCAAGAGGTCACTTCTCGCTTCCGAGCTGGGTTCACGATGGGGGAACTACAGAGCTCGGCTATTCCAAACTCGGTTATCCCTTCCAATGTTAAATTCCTTTCTTATGAAAATATGAAGAAGAGTGTCACTTGTTCTCCCGCAGCTATGCAACACCCTTGGCTGAAAGGGGCTTTAGCCGTTACAGAGAAGCTTCGTAAGGAGATGATGGATCTCAAGGAGCAACTCAATAAGCTCGAGGAAGAGAATCGTATCCTAAGGGGCATTATCACCAAGAATATCACATCACTATCACCGAAGAAGGAGACATAATCACATGGGTATGGGCACTCCCCTTGGCAACTGCCAAGCTTGGGGGAGATGCCCTGGTATCGTATCACCATCACACTCCTATCTTTACCGTTTTTCTAAGTTCGATCCTATTAGTAGTATCTTGATCTAGTAGAATAAAAGTTTTGGTATGATCTAGTTTTGAGTTTTGCTTTATGATCCCTTCTTTGTAATCGAGTCTGTGAGCTATATAATAAAGATTAGTGTTGAGTCAAGGGCTTGATTATCTTGCTATGATCTTGAGTGAATAAAAGGAAAGAGAAAAGAATAAAAAGTAACAAAGAGATCATATTGATCTTATTGAGAGTAATGACTTCACATAGAAAGAGTATGATGATTAAAAATTGTTGGGAGTTGGCAAACATAGCTTTGGTCATCGTTGCAATTAATAGGAAGTAATAAGGAAAGACAGGTTTCACATATAAATATACTATCTTGGACATCTTTTATGATTGGGAGCACTCATTAAAATATGACATGCTAAAGAGTTGATGTTGGACAAGGAAGAAAACGTAATGGGTTATGTTTTCTTATATCTGAGATAAAGTATATTATCATGGATCATCCAACATGTTGAGCTTGCCTTTCCCCCTCATGCTAGCCAAATTCTTTGCACCAAGTAGAGATACTACTTGTGCTTCCAAATACCCTTAAACCAGTTTTGCCATGAGAGTCCACCATATCTACCTATGGATTGAGTAAGATCCTTCAAGTAAGTTGTCATCGGTGCAAGCAATAAAAATTGCTCTCTAGATATGTATGATTGATTGGTGTGGAGGAAATAAGCTTTATACGATCTTGTGATGTGGAAGAAATAAAAGCGACGGACTGCATAATAAAGGTTCATATCACAAGGGGCAATATAAAGTGACGTTCTTTCGCATTAAGATTTTGTGCATCCAACCCTGAAAGCGCATGGCAACCTCTGCTTCCCTCTGCGAAGGGCCTATCTTTTACTATTATCTTCTACCTTTTGTAAGAGTCATGGTGATCTTCACCTTTCCTTTTTACATTTTATCCTTTGGCAAGCACAGGATGTTGGAAAGATCCTGATACATATATCTAATTGGATATGGGTTAGCATGAGTTATTATTGTTGACATTACCCTTGAGGTAAAAGGTTGGGAGGCGAAACTATAAGCCCCTATCTTTCTCTGTGTCCGATTAAAACTCCGTAACCACAAGTATTGCGTGAGTGTTAGCAATTATGAAAGACTAAATGATAGTTGAGTATGTGGACTTGCTAGAAAGCTCTGACATAGACTCTTTCTGATGTTATGATAAATTGCAATTGCTTCAATGACTGAGGTTATAGTTTGTTAGTTCTTAATAAAGTTTCTGATTCATACTTGGCATTGTGAATAGATTATTACTTGAGCATAAGAAATCATATGACAATATCCATTTATGTTGCTATTGTGAGAATAATCATGATGCCCTCATGTCCGTATTTTATTTTATCGACACCTCTACCTCTAAACATGTGGACATATTTATCGTTATCGGCTTCCGCTTGAGGACAAGTGAGGTCTAAGCTTGGGGGAGTTGATACGTCCATTTTGCATCATGCTTTTATATCGATATTTATTGCAATATGGGTTGTTATTACACGTTATGTCACAATACTTATGCCTATTCTCTCTTATTTTACAAGGTTTACATAAGGAGGGAGAATGCCGGCAGCTGGAATTCTGGGCTGGAAAAGGAGCAAATATTAGAGACCTATTCTGCACAACTTCAAAAGTCCTGAAACTCCACGAAAGTCATTTTTGGAAATAATAAAAAATACTGAACGAAAGAAATACGTCAGGGGGGCCACCACCTGCCCACGAGGGTGGGGCGCGCCCTACCCCCAGGGCGCGCCCCCTGCCTCGTGGGCCCCCTGTTGGCTCTCCGGTGGCCATCTTCTGCTATATGAAGTCTTTCGTCGAGGAAAAAATCATAAGCAACCTTTCGGGATGAGACTCCGCCGCCACGAGGCGGAACCAATCTAGGGCTCCGGCAGAGCTGTTCTGCCGGGGACACTTCCCTCCGGGAGGGGGAAATCATCGCCATCGTCATCACCAACGCTCCTCTCATCGGGAGAGGGCAATCTCCTTCAACATCTTCACCAGCACCATCCCCTCTCAAAACCCTAGTTCATCTCTTGTATCCAATTCTTGTCTCCTAGTCCGGGATTGGTACTAGTAGGTTGCTAGTAGTGTTGATTACTCCTTGTAGTTGATGCTAGTTGGTTTATTTGGTGGAAGATCATATGTTCAGATCCTATATGCATATTAATACCCCTCTGATTATGAACATGAATATGCTTTGTGAGTAGTTACCTTTGTTCCTGAGGACATGGGAGAAGTCTTGCTATTAGTAGTCATGTGAATTTGGTATCGTTCGATATTTTGATGAGATGTATGTTGTCTATCCTCTAGTGGTGTTATGTGAACGTCGACTACATAACATTTCACCATTATTTGGGCCTAGAGGAAGGCATTGGGAAGTAATAAGTAGATGATGGGTTGCTAGAGTGAAAGAAGCTTAAACCCTAGTTTATGCGTTGCTTCGTAAGGGGCTGATTTGGATCCATATGTTTAATGCTATGGTTAGGTTTACCTTAATACTTTTGTTGTAGTTCGGATGCTTACAATAGAGGTTAATCATAAGTGGGATGCTTGTTCAAGTAAGAACAGCACCCAAGCACCGGTCCACCCACATATCAAATTATCAAAGTATCGAACACGAATCATATGAACGTGATGAAAACTAGCTTGACGATAATTCCCATGTGTCCTCGGGAGCGCTTTTCTCTATATAAGAGTTTGTCCAGGCTTGTCCCTTGCTACAAAAAGGATTGGGCCACCTTGCTGCACTTTATTTACTTTTGTTACTTGTTGCTCGTTACAAATTATCCTATCACAAAACTATCTGTTACCACTTATTTCAGTACTTGGAGAGAATACCTTGCTGAAAACCGCTTATCATTTCCTTCTGCTCCTCGTTGGGTTCGACACTCTTACTTATCGAAAGGACTACGATAAATCACCTACACTTGTGGGTCATCAGATAGCTAGTCCTGTCGAAGACTACGCTTCTGGCAGCCTCCATCTTGCAGCATGTAGAAGAGAGTAGATGGTAAGTTCACCAAGTAGCATCGTATAGCATAATCCTACCCGGTGATCCTTTCCTCGTCGCCCTGTGTGAGAGCGATCACCGGGTCATATCTGGCACTTGGAAGGGTGTGTTTTATTAAGTATCCGGTTCTAGTTGTCATAAGGTCAAGGTACAACTCCGGGTCGTCCTGTTACCGAGGATCACGGCTATTCGAATAGATAAACTTCCCTGCAGGGATGCACCACATTACCCAACACGCTCGAACCCCTTTGGCCGGACACACTTTCCTGGGTCATGCCCGGCCTCGGAAGATCAACACGTCGCAGCCCTACCTAGGCACAACAGAGAGGTCAGCACGCCGGTCTAAATCCAATGGCGCAGGGGTCTGGGCCCATCGCACACCTGCACGTTGCGAGGGCGGCCGGAAGCAGACCTAGCCTCCCTAATACAAGAGCAGGCGTTCTAGTCCAATCAGGCGCGCGCCGCTCAGTCATTGACGTCAAGAAGGCTTCAGCTGATACCACGACGTCGAGTGCCCATAACTGTTCCCGCGTAGTTGGTTAGTGTGTATAGGCCAGTGGCGAGACTCAGATCAAATACCAAGATCTCGTTAAGCGTGTTATTGTAAAGTAACCGCGGACGCCGACCAGGGCCAGGCCCACCTCTCACCTAGGTGGTCTCAACCTGCCCTGTCGCTCCACCACAAAGATCCACCCAGAGGGCCGTCGGGACAAAGGTCCTTTCAACCCCCAATCCGTGAATCACTCGCGGGTACTCTACGAGCCGACCCTACTTTAGTCACCACATCTATCATATATTATGTATATAATTATATACCCGTGATCACCTCCCGAGTGATCACGGCCCGATAGTATAGCATGGCAGACGGACAGGAATGTAGGGCCACTGATGGAATAGTAGCATCCTATACTAAGCATTTAGGATTGCAGGTAAGGGTAACAACAGTAGTAGCAAAGACAGGCTATGCAGCAGAATAGGATTAACCGAAAGTAGTAACATGCTACACTACTCTAATGCAAGAAGTAGAGAGAAGGAATAGGCGATATCTGGTGATCAAGGGGGGCTTGCCTGGTTGCTCTGGCAAGGAAGGGTCGTCAACAACGTAGTCGATCGGGGCACCAGTAGCGGCGTCAATCTCGTAGTCTACCGGAGAGAAGAGGGGGGAGGAACAATGAATACATTGCAAACAGATGCATGACAAAGCAAACAACGGTGCTAGGTGTGCCTTGACACGGTAGGAGGTGATACCGGCAAAAGGGGGAAACATCCGGGAAAGTATTCCCGGTGTTTCGCGTTTTCGGACAAATGGACTGGAGGGGGAAAGTTTCATGTTCACTATGCTAGGGACGTGTGGCTGACAAACGGACTGCGTATTCGGATTCGTCTCATCGTTCTGAGCAACTTTCATGTACAAAGTATTTTCAGCCAAGCTACAGATTATTTTATATTAATTTTCAAAGTTTTAATCAATTTCTAAATTACTATTATTAAATTAATTCGAAAATAGCATTACTGCATCAGTATGACGTTAGCAGTCAACAGAGGAGTTGACTGGGTTGCTCACGTGTGGGTCCCGCATGTCATAGACTAAGACCAACTAATCAAGTTTAGTTAGTCTAACTAATTGATTAGGTTTATTAACTATAATTAATTAGGTTAATTAATTTACTTACTTAATTAATTAACTAATTAATTATTTTTAATTATTATTCCTTTTTTTAAACATTCCAGGGCGTGGGCCCCGGCGTGTCAGTGGCTCTATGGGAGCCTTAACGGGCACGAGGTTAGCGGGCATCGGGCGACCGGGCGCTGCGGGCGTCAGCCCATTTGGGCGCCTGCCCAAGACAGTGGAGGCGCCGGGCGTCGGCAGCTGCGGCGAGGTGCGCCGGGCAGGAGGCGAGAGTGGGGAACGGCCACGGGCGGAGCGGTTGGGGCGGCAGCCATGGTGGAGCAGGGAGGTAGCGGGACGGTGCGGGGCGGCGTCGGCCGCGAGCGGGCGTCGGCGGATGGAGAGGCCAGTGGATCCGGGTGCGAGCGCGCGTGGCGAGGCGGGATAGGGGCACGGGCGACTCGGCGGGGCGCGGTGTGCAGAGGAGGCGAGGCGCGCGCGAGCGGTAGGTGTGGCGCGGCCGTGCGGGGCGGACGGCGGAGCCAGCCAACAGCAGCAGAGCCGAGGCAGCGGCTGGAGCTGTAGCGGCAGGTAGGGGCGAGGCCGTGTGCAGCGAGCCATGGGGGCGTGGGCGGCGGTAGCGGGGCGCACCCCGGGCGCGTCGAGGCGCGCGCGTCCAGCGGCGACTAGGAGCGGTGCATGGCGACGGGAGCAGAGGAGAAGGGAGGGAGGGCCTCACTGGGGTTCGTAGGGCAGGGGGCAGTGGGGCGTGGGGAGGACGACGGGGACGACGACGACGTAGGGGATGGAGTCCGGCGAAGGGGATCGAGTCAGACGGCTTCGAGGCGGCTCCAGGGACGGCGAGCGGCGACGGTGTTGGTGGAGATCCGACGAAGGTGTGACGGTGGCCGGAGGGGAGGGGGTCGACGCGGGCGTCGCGGCGGTGGGGAAGTCCGACGACGGGATCGGGGTGCTGGCGATGTGGGGCGATGGGGCAGGGGCAGTTGCCCGATCCAGATCGGGTCGTGGGGGGGGAGAGGAGCGAGGAGATCGTGCGGGTGGGGGGGAGTGGACCGAGAAGGGGTAGTGGGGATCGTGGGTGCGGTTAGGGTTTCGACCGGAAGTCATAGGCTAGGGGGCGAGCTGGGCTGGCCAGCTGGGCCAAGGCCTAGTTAGGCCGAGGGGAATTTCATTTTAATTATTAATTTATTTTCTTTCTACTTATTTTATTTCTTTTCTGTTTTCTTTTAGTTCCCTTTTATTTTAGTAGTAAAATACCAAAGTGGCACCTAAATAGATGCTACAAATTATGCCACTGCCACAATAGTTTAATACTTATAACAATTTAGTTTTGAAATTGTTTATTATTTTAAAAGCATTTAAATAAATATATTTGCTACTGTTTTTCTTCATTTTAGAGTATTTAAACATTTTATAAAAGTGTGATTTCTTCGCCATAATTACCTATATATGCATTATTTGGCTCAACCCGGACATTTTAGTTTTAAAGTTTGAAAACTTTTGTTGTTTGCCTTTAATTCAATGTTGAATTTGAATCGGTTTTGAACTTACCCGAGATTAAGTACAGTGACAGAGGTGACTGACATCATTAGCAGGGAATTACTTAGTCTAATTATCCGAACGTCACAGGACCCAAATTGGATTTCCGCATATTTAGAGATTGGGTGAGAGCTGACATAAGGTGCAATGTGTAAGAGAATTAAAATCTAATGCACCATGTCACCCTTTTATGAATACATGGTCCAAAGTTGATAATTTTTCCTGAGGAACATTGTATGCTCACAACACGCTTACATAATCACCTCTATGAACACACGCAAATTCTGTCTATGTGAGCATCTCCGAAAGACTAACCCGACAAATGTTTAGATTGACGAAGTCACCCAAGCACCTCGTAATCATCGAGCACAAAGAATAGCGTCAAAAATAAAATAAATCAAGAAAATGTATGAGAACCCATGTCACTCTGCGAGCATCTTCGAGAGACTAGGTCGACAAATCTGCAGATTGGCAAAGTCAATCCGGACCCTTGTAATCGACAAACATATATAACACTAAAGGTAAATCCAGAAAATATACGAGAATCAATATCAAGTCTAGCCACTTGAATTCAGATGGGTTGATTCCACCACAAAAAACCGAGCCATGTAAGCTATGCTTAATCTGTTGCGAAAGGTAAAATTCACTTTGTTCTTAACTAATATTTCCTCTGTAAAGAAATACAAAAGCGTCTAGATCATTACGGGACCTGCTCCTCCTCTTCTCTTGTGTTGCTCACTCTTCTCTTGTGTTGCTCACTGGAGACCACTCCTCTATCTTGAACCATGTCATGATGATTAGGAAAATTATTAATCTTATGTTCTGTTCCTGTTAGGGTGTCATCCCATTCCCTGCTAAACATGTAAAGTGATGCAAGCATCAAGCAAATCACGACTAGCGAACCTTTGGATAATCTGAAGGGCAGGAGGAATCCGCATATCTAACCAGCTAGCGGTGTGCATCCGGGTTATTCTATCTTCCAGAATGGTTAGGACCTAACTTGCCTTCGATGGAGGGTTAAACGAACTTAGGGAGGGGGTGTTTGTTTTCAGGAACTTTTTGGTGTAGGGACTAAAAATGTTCCTCTTAGAGACTTTTTAACCAAATAGGAGGGACTACTAGGGACTAAAAGTTACTTTTTGAAACTAAATGAAGAAGACTCTCAAGGAGAGTTTTTTTGAGACTTTTTCAACAATGCCCCTCCTTGCACCCATTACCCCGCCGCCCCATGGTTTTCTGTATATTAGGGGTAACATGGTCTTTTACATGTGATTTGATAACCTCTAGGGAGGGACTATGGACTTTTTAGTCCCTGAAAACAAACAGGAGGGACTAGGAACTTTTTAGTTAGGACTAGAAAAAGTTCTAGGATTTTTTAACCAAACAGGGTCTTAATCATCGCAATGTCAACAAAGTTAGCTAATAATGCATCAGTCAAAAAAAAGCTAGCTAATAATTCACCCCGCCAGCCTTAACTTTTGGCTGGGCCATACCACTATTAGCGCCATCACCAAGTAATCTAGTAGTGCGCTCGCCGGCCACATCATCGCGCGAGTGGATTTGCATGGGTCATGTCAAAAGCTGGACACAGCATACTACACAAGGTGACGGCGACGTCCTCGATCGATCTCTAGCCTTCTATATTTCGCATGTGTGTGAAAGGAATGGATGGTTTCTGACTTGACCACGCACGCACCTTTGGGACATGACGACCTGATCGTCAATTCGTCGACGACGCCAGGTTGCGCAGTAGGGGCGGTCGATTCGTGCTCGCGCAACCGCCCTTTTCTCCCTTTTCCCCGTTTTGCTCGTCTCTTTGCCATCAGCCGTAGCATGAAGATATGCATACATGCACCACACGGCACGCATCATCGTAGGAAGATATGCATACATGCACCACACGGCACGCATCATCGTAGGAGCAGTATATGGTTTGGTCGTTTCTCATGAGAATCCAGCTAGTAGCAACCAGCCGTCGATCTAGGTAGTAGCCGGTGACCAGCTAGCTAGCAGGACGGAGGTCCAAGGCGGCTAGTTATGCGTTTTATTGCTACTACGCGGCCGGCAGCACGCAAGACGGGATCGTGAATCCACGCAACTCATCCTTGTTGTAGCTGACAGTTCCAGCAGTGGATGGCTAAATCTAGCGGCTTCTTGCTTCGAGACGCGCACACGTCACGCGTCGCACGCAACGCCTGCGCAAGGCAGCTGTCTTCCTTCCCGTACGTACGTGCCTGTGTGAATGGATGAATGGATGCGCGCGGCGACTCGATCTCGGGTCGGGTGGGGGCAGTGGGTGGGGGAGGCGAGCCAGAGCGGCCGGTGAGCCAGCTCTCGCCAGCTGCCCAGCTCCATGGATTGTACTCCTACGCGCGGCTCAATTTGTACTCCTACGCGCGGCTGCCATGCCCTGTCGGTTAGCGTTAGGGATGGCAGTTTTGCCCATGGTATGGGTACCCGCCGGTACCTTACTTTAAAATAGTGGGTATGGGTAAGACTTGTCATGGGTATGGGTATCCATACCTGCAAAATATATGGGTAGGGCATGGGTAAGAAATTGTGTCCATGGATAACCCAGTGGATACCCAGAAAAAAATAACTTCTATGGCCAAACCTTCAATCCCTTATTCCATAAACCGGCCATAGTCATAGAACCGCAACTTATAGATCACCACTCCTCCTCCAACCTATGTGACTCATCGAAATAATGAAATCTTGACTAATCAGCAATATACCCTAGTTCCCATGGCACTACCAACCACTCTTTGTGTCGGCCTTCTACCAACCACTTATTGTAATCCCTTTCCACCTCTAATAGGCCCATCGTAAGAGGCAACGTCGATGCTAAACTGATCGTCAATCATCACTTGAATTTTAGACTCATTTCTATAATTTCTCAACGTGTAAATGCTATATACTGTACCATCGGATACCCATTGGGTATGGGATACCCGATGGGTATGGGTATGGGTGTCAATTTGTGCCCATGCGTCTTGAAATGGGTGGGTATAGAAGTTTTTGTGGGTATAGATATGGGCAGAAAAAGGTTATACCCGCCCATACCTTACCCATTGCCATCCCTAGTTAGCGTTCGAAGTGTTTGGTTTTAGTTCGTCCATCACCAGCCTCACGGGATAGATAGATCTTGTGGCGATGGCATGGAGCGTATGGAGTGCGAGGCACGGCTCGTGCATGTACGAGGCGTGTTCTACGCATGGACGGCACCGCGGAGCGTGCATGTGCTGTTTATATGTCCGTCTGGACGCGGCGAAACAAGAAACGAATCAGCACGGTGTGCGCATCATTTTTTTTTAAAAAAAACTTTCAATCTATTCGTCGTCTATCATGGCAGTACAACGAACACTAGAAATAATAAAAGTTACATTTAAATACGTAGACCATCTAGTGACGACTATAATTATTTTAGCCATGTATTTGATTTAGTGATGATGTGCCCAGGCCACTCTACGTCAACTTTGGTTGCACGATTGATTGTAGTGGCCAGTTGAACATATAGTACTACTTACTATTCCCTCCGTTCAGAATTACTTTTAGCAAAAATGGTTCTAAAAATAAATGAATTTAGAGCAATTTCAAAGAGGCGGCTCAAACGGACGGCGATTTTGTCCGCTTTTTATTCGTTTGGATCGGCCGCCCGCCCGACGTCCGCCCCGTTTTTGATATGGGTCGGCAGCGCGCCCAACGCGCCGACCCATATGTGCCGGCGTGGCCGGCTAACCGTCTAATATTACATTGATTTGCATTCAAACATAGTTCACCGAATAAAATAGTATAGTTTTACAAGCCGGATACAAATAAAAATGTTTCACATAGTTTTGCAAACAAATAAAAGACATCTATTGGTTGCCAACATGAGCCCACATATGCTCAACCAAATCATTTTGCAGTTGCACGTGAGTTTCCCAATCACGCATGTCTTGATGAAATTGGGTGAACTGTTCAAACGTTGCCGCTACTCTATGCTCAGGCACAACATTCTCACCCTGAAACTGAAACCCTTGATCATACAGACGTTCCGGGCGCTCGACTTCTACGATCATATTGTGCATGATCACACAAGGAGTCATCACCTCCCACAGTTTCTGCGCGCTCCAGGTATTAGCAGGATACCGAACGATGCCCCATCGAGATTGCAAAACACCAAAGGCACGCTCGACATCCTTCCTAGCACTCTCTTGCTCTTGGGCAAATCTTTTCCTCTTCTCTCCGACACGGTTGGGTATTGTCTTGACAATAGTGCTCCACTGAGGATAGATACCGTCACACAGGTAGTATCCTTTGTCGTAGTTGTGGCCGTTGACAGTAAAGTTCACCGGTGGGCTGTTGCCTTCGGCAAGCCTAGCAAACACCGGCGACCGCTGAAGCACGTTGATATCATTGTGTGATCCAGCCATGCCAAATAAAGAGTGCCAGATCCAGAGATCTGGAGACGCCATGGCCTCTAGTATGACAGTGCAAGCCCTGACATGTCCCTTATACTGCCCTTGCCAAGCAGAAGGATAGTTCTTCCACTCCCAGTGCCTACTCATACGAAAACGACGCCGGAATTTTTGATGTTTGAACAATGGGTTTGTTGTATAAAATGCCCGTTGGTTTGCTGTTGGCTGGGGGTGAGGGGGAGGCCAATGTGCCACCGACCAGCGGGCCCGGGGAAAGGAGAAGGCGAGCGTGCGCGCGTCCGTCCCGTGTCCGCGCCGACGCAAATCCAGCTCAAAAATGGACCGGGAATGGGTCGCCCGAGGACAAAAAGCGAACGCGCGATCCAAACGGACGGCTGCGGACAAAATGGGTCTCCCATTGGAGTTGCTCTTAGAAGTAAAATATATTTAGATACTTTCATTTCTTGGACAAATAATTTCGGACGGAGAAACTATTGCAATTGCAACGAACTATGGAGGGACACTAGTAGAAAAAGAGGCTTCCAAACGCCCCCATTAGTCCCCAAAATAATCAAACCGCGACAAAAGGGGTCTTTAGTCGCGGTTCGGGAGGAGACCCGCGACCAACTATCTGGGCCCAGCGCGCTCGGTCGACAGCTGGCGAACGGGCGGTTGGCCAGGCCAACCGGGACTAAAGGCCCATCCTAGTCGCGGTTGGCCAGGCCAACCGGGACTAAAGGCCCATCCCTATATATAGGACTCAGCTCACTTCACTTCACTCAGCTCACTTCACAATATTCAGAAGGGGGTGGTGGGTTTGCTTTTGGTTCCTCCTATGCACACAAGGTGTTCGATGAGATGCCCGAGAGCCTGAAACAAACATGATATGAAGTGTCCGAGCCACACTTGAGCTTTCTCATTTATTTTTCTTCCGCGATCGCGGTTAGCAACTTGAACCTTTCATGTGTCATTGATAAAATATGCATGTGTGTAGTTCATTATTTAATTTGTATTATTTCTAGCTAGTTAGTTTAACAAATGCATGATGGTTAATTATATACTTTATATAATAATAATGCAGATGAATCGGCAATGGATGTACGGTCCCCGACTCTCCGGCGAGTTCACTACGGGTTTGAAAGATTTCCTCGTAGTGGCAAATGCGAACAAGCAGCAAGGTTTTATTATCTGTCCATGTGCTGTCTGTAAGAATCAGAAAGGTTACTCCTCCTCAAGAGACGTTCACATGCACCTGCTTCGGCACGGTTTTATGCGAAGCTATAATTGTTGGACCAAGTATGGAGAAAGAGGGGTTAGAATGGAAGAAGATGAAGAAGGGGATGATATCGATGACAACTATCATGATCATTTCGGTGATACTTTCATGGAGGATGATGCTGAAGGTGGGGAAGGGTTAGGTGAAGGTGAAGAAGAGGCACATGATGAGCCCGCTGATGATCTTGGTCGGACCATTGCTGATGCACGGAGACGCTGCGAAACTGACAAGGATAGGGAGAATTTGGATCGCATGTTAGAGGATCACAAAAAGTCGTTGTATCCAGGATGCGATAATAGTCTGAAAAAGCTGGGCTGCACACTGGATTTGCTAAAATGGAAGGCACCGGAAGGTGTAGGTGACTCATCATTTGAAAATTTGCTGAAAATGTTGAAAAATATGTTTCCGAAGAATAACGAGTTGCCCGCCAGTACGTACGAAGCAAAGAAGGTTGTCTGCCCTCCAGGTTTAGAGGTTCTGAAGATACATGCATGCATTAACGACTGCATCCTCTACCGCGGTGAATACGAGAATTTGAATGAATGCCCTGTATGCACTGCATTGCGTTATAAGATCAGAGGCGATGACCCTGGTGACGATGTTGAGGGTGAGAAACCCAGGAAGAGGGTTCCCGCCAAGGTGATGTGGTATGCTCCTATAATACCACGGTTGAAACGTCTGTTCAGGAACAAAAAGCATGCCAAGTCGTTGCGATGGCACAAAGAGGACCGTAAGTCCGACGGGGAGTTGAGACACACCGCTGATGGAACGCAATGGGGAAAGATCGACAGAGTGTTCAAAGATTTTGCAGCTGACGCAAGGAACATAAGATTTGGTCTAAGTACTGATGGCATGAATCCTTTTGGCGAGCAGAGCTCCAGCCATAGCACCTGGCCCGTGACTCTATGCATCTACAACCTTCCTCCTTGGTTGTGCATGAAGCGGAAGTTCATTATGATGCCAGTGCTCATCCAAGGTCCAAAGCAACCCGGGAACGACATCGATGTGTACCTAAGGCCATTAGTTGATGAACTTTTACAGTTGTGGGCCAGACCTGGTGTACGTGTCTGGGATGAGCACAAAGGAGAGGAATTTGACCTACGAGCGTTGCTTTTTGTAACCATCAACGATTGGCCTGCTCTCAGTAACCTTTCGGGACAGACAAATAAGGGATACAATGCATGCACGCAGTGCTTACATGAGACTGAAAGTGTACGTTTGGTTAATTGTAAGAAGAACGTGTACCTGGGTCATCGTCGATTTCTTCCCCGAAATCATAATGTAAGAAAGAAAGGCAAGCATTTCAACGGCAAGGCAGATCACCGGCCGAAGCCTGCGGAACGTACTGGTGCTGAGATATTTGATATGGTCAAGGATTTGAAAGTCATCTTTGGAAAGGGTCCTGGCGGACAATCAGTTCCGCGGGGAGTTGACGGGCACGCACCCATGTGGAAGAAGAAATCTATATTTTGGGAGCTAGAATATTGGAAAGTCCTAGATGTCCGCTCTGCAATCGACGTGATGCATGTTACGAAGAATATTTGCGTGAACCTGCTAAGCTTCTTGGGCGTGTATGGGAAGACAAATGATACAAAGGAAGCACGGCAGGACCAGCAACTTTTGAAAGACCCAGATGACCGGCATCCGGAATGGTTTCAAGGTCGTGCCAGCTACGCTCTTACCAAAGAAGAGAAGGTCATTTTTTTTGAATGCCTGAGCAGTATGAAGGTCCCGTCTGGCTTCTCGTCGAATATAAAGGGAATAATAAACATGGCGGAGAAAAAGTTCCAAAACCTGAAGTCTCACGACTGCCACGTGATTATGACGCAATTGCTTCCGATTGCTTTGAGGGGGATCCTACCGAAAAATGTTCGAGTAGCCATTGTGAAGCTATGTGCATTCCTCAATGCAATCTCTCAGAAGGTAATCAATCCAGAAGATCTACCACGGTTACAGAACGATGTGGTCCAATGCCTTGTCAGTTTCGAGTTGGTGTTCCCACCATCCTTCTTCGATATTATGACGCACCTCCTGCTCCACCTAGTCGAAGAGATTTCCATTCTCGGTCCTGTATTTCTACACAATATGTTCCCTTTGAGAGGTTCATGGGAGTATTAAATAAATATGTTCGTAACCGTGCTAGGCCAGAAGGAAGCATCATCAAGGGCTATGGAAATGAGGAGGTAATTGAGTTCTGTATTGACTATGTTCCTGACCTTAAGCCGATTGGTATTCCTCAATCGCGGCACGAGGGGAGACTAAGTGGAAAAGGCACGATCGGAAGGAAATCAACGATATGTATGGACGGTCATTCTATGACTGAAGCACACCACACAGTTCTACAAAATTCCAGCTTGGTGGCTCCGTTCTTCGAGCAACACAAGAATATTTTACGCTCGGACAACCCGGGGAAGCCTGAATCCTGGATTAGAAAGGCCCACATGGAGACTTTTGGCAGTTGGTTGCGAAAACATTTAATGAATGACAATGATGTTGGAGATCAGCTGTACATGTTGGCCAAGAAACCATCTTCGACTATAACGATTTTCCAAGGGTACGAGATAAATGGGAATACATTTTACACCATCGCCCAAGATAAAAAGAGCACCAACCAAAACAGTGGTGTCCGCTTTGATGCAGCAACCGAGAATGGGCAAAAGGTCACATATTATGGTTACATAGAGGAGATATGGGAACTTGACTATGGACCCTCCTTTAAGGTCCCTTTGTTCCGGTGCAAATGGTTCAAGCTAACAGGAGGTGGGGTAAAGGTGGACGAGCAATACGGAATGACAATGGTGGATTTCAACAATCTTGGTTACCTTGACGAACCATTCGTCCTTGCCAAAGATGTCGCTCAGGTTTTTTATTTGAAGGACATGAGTAGCAAACCGAGGAAACGGAAAGATAAGAAAACGATCAGTACATCATGCGATGATCCAAAGCGCCACATTGTTCTTTCAGGGAAAAGAAACATCGTGGGAGTGGAGGACAAGACAGACATGTCAGAAGATTATAATATGTTTGGTGAAATTCCGCCCTTCAAAGTGAACACTGACCCAAGCATTAAGTTAAATGATGAGGATGCTCCATGGATACGGCACAATCGTAAGTAAGCAGGGACACAAGGGAAGAATTGATGTGTAATAATTTATTGTACCAAACTTTGTTGAATGGATCATGTGAATTAAAATGAATTAGTTTTATTTTTCTGATTTTTTGATATATTATTTGTATTTTCAAGATTTTAAAATGAATTAGTTTTATTTTTCTGATTTTTTTGATATATTATTTGTATTTTTACGATTTTAAAATGAATTAGTTTTATTTTTTTGATTTTTTTGATATATTATTTGTATTTTCAAGATTTTAAAATGAATTAGTTTTTTTTTCTGATTTTTTTGATATATTATTTGTATTTTAAAGAGTTTAAAATGAATTAGTTTTATTTTTCCGATTTTTTTGATATATAATTGTATTTTTAAGATTTCAAAATGAATTAGTTTTACTTTTCTGATTTTTTGATATATAATTGTATTTTTAAGATTTTAAAATGAATTAGTTTTATTTTTTTGATTTTTTTGATATATTATTTGTATTTTTAAGATTTTAAAATGAATTAGTTTTATTTTTCTGATTTTTTTGATATATAATTGTATTTTTAAGATTTTAAAATGAATTAGTTTATTTTTCTGATTTTTTTGATATATTTTTTGTATTCTTAAGATTTTAAAATGAATTAGTTTTATTTTTCTGATTTTTTTGATATATAATTGTATTTTTAAGATTTTAAAATGAATTAGTTTTATTTTCTGAAAAGTATATGAAAAAGGACCTTTAGTCGCGGTTCGTGCTTTCCGCGCGGGAACGAAAGCGGCGCGAAATACCCTTTAGTCCCGGTTGGGGAGGCGGACCGCGACTAAAGGTACCCTTTAGTCGCGGTTGGTGTCCCCAACCGGGGACTAATGCTTTTCCTATATAAGTGTGGCACTTAGGATTTTTCCACATTCTCCCCCGACGCTTCGACGCCGCCAGGCTGCTCCTCGTCACTGTCGCCGTTGCCGCGCCCTGCCCCGTCGCCGCCCGCTCCTCCTCGCCGTCGCCAACGCCTCCCCGACCTCGCCGTCGTCAACGCCTCCCCGACCTCGCCCTGCCCCAGTGAGCTCCGACGCCCTGCCCCAGTGAGCTCCGACGCCCTGCCCCGTCGTCGCCCGCTCCTCCTCGCCGTCGCCAACGCCCGCCGCTGCCCCTGCCCCTGCCGTCGCCGCCGCCTGCCTCCCGCCGCCGCCCCTGCCCCTGCCGCCGCCTGCCTCCCGCCGCCCGCCCGCCTCCCGCCGCCGTCCTCAAGCAAAGAAAAGGAAGAACAAAAGGAAGAAGAAAAGGAAAAAGAAAAGAAAATAAGAAAAGAAAAAGAAAATAAGAAAAGGAAAAAGAAAATAAGAACAGGAAAAAGAAAATAAGAAAAGGAAAAAGAAAATAAGAAAAGGAAAAAGAAAAGGAAGAAGAAAAGGAAAAACAAAATAAGAAAAGAAAATAAGAAAAGGAAAAGAAAATAAGAAAAGGAAAAACAGAATAAGAAAAGGAAAAAGAAAATAAGAAAAGGAAAAAGAAAAGGAAGAAGAAAAGGAAAAACAAAATAAGAAAAGGAAGAAGAAAAGGAAAAAGAAAATAAGAAAAGGAAAAAGAAAGGAAAAAGAAAATAAGAAAAGGAAAAAGAAAAGGAAAAAGAAAATAAGAAAAGGAAGAAGAAAAGGAAAAAGAAAATAAGAAAAGGAAAAAGAAAAGGAAAAAGAAAATAAGAAAAGGAAAAAGAAAATAAGAAAAGGAAAAACAGAATAAGAAAAGGAAAAAGAAAATAAGAAAAGGAAGAAGAAAAGGAAGAAGGAAGAAGAAAAGGAAGAAGAAAAGGAAAAAGAAAAGGAAGAAGAAAAGGAAAAAGAAAAGGAAGAAGAAAAGGAAAAAGAAAATAAGAAAAAGAAAAAGAAAAGAAAAAAGAAAAGGAAAAAACAAAATACTTGGCAGTGCTAAACAAAAACTTCTATGCAAATTAGTGCTCAATAATCTTATTTTTTAATTCCTCCTGCTCTATGTCCCCTTAATCTTATTTTTTTAATTCCTTTATACTTAAAGAATTTTTACTACATGCAGGAGTGACATATGGCAGACGATAGAGCCGAGCCGCTTAGGGATCCGGAGGCTGAACGTTATTTAATGGGCATCATCAACAACGAGATTCCTTATGTGCCGGGTTCAGAATATGAGCAAGAAGAGGATGTAGTCTCTTCTTTTCTGAACCTTGACGGTGGAACAGACATTGTCGATGATCAAGAAGGTGAAGGAACGGACATTGTCGACGGAGGTCAACCGTCAACAAACGACGATCTCGAATTGCAAGTAGCAACCACCTCCGGCGAGGTATATATATACATTGAGCCTCTCGTGATACAAACTTACTGAAATGTGAATACATATGTATTAACGCGCGCGACTCTCTTTCTTTTTTTAGCCCTCGGCCGGATCGAGTACGACAAAGCGTGGCAAATCCAAGGCGATGAAAACAGGAGAAACATATGCCATTGAGTTTGTCAGTGAAACCGGCAAGCCCCTACAGCACACCTCAAAGTTTATCAACGAATGCGGAGTCGTTGTTAGGGACAACGTCCCGATCACCGTCCAGGAATGGAAGGAGCCAAAGAAGGCACGTCTTGGTTTCAGTTTTGTCGACAAGAGAACGAAAAAGGATTGCTGGAGAAAGCTTATGGAACATTTCATTCTACCTCCGGAATACAACAAAGTCGATGAATTCGGTAACGAGGTTCCGGGTGGACGTGAGAGGAGGAGGCTAGTTAAAGAGTTCGCTCTTCAGAAGATGGGCGAAGCATTCCGGAACTTCAAGAAAAATTTAACCCGTGACTATGTCAACAAGGGCAAGACTCCGGATTTCAATGGACAACATGAGAAACTGAAAGATGATTGGCCAGAATTTGTGAGGCAAAAGCAATCGGAGCATTTCAAGGAAATATCGAAAAAAATAAGGATAATGCGAGTAAGAAAAAGTTCCATCATATTATGGGGCCAGGAGGATACCGCCTTTCGGAGCCTAGGTGGCAGAAGATGGAGGAGGACCTGAGGGTGCGAGGAATCCCTCTAGGTACAGAGGGGTGGGACCCAAGGGCCAAAAGCTGGTGGTACGGGCATGGGGGATCGCTAGACCCGGAGACAGGGGTGTGTGTTCACCGGAAGAAAAAGTTTGCTCCCACCCAAGCCCTTATTGACGCAATGACCCAAGCTCAAGAGGGCTTGATCAAGTTCAACAGAGAGAAAGACGCACTGACAACAGCCCTCGGGAATGATGAACACGGAGGACGTGTACAAGGCAAAGGCAAAGTTCCGTGGAAAGTAGGGTTTTCCCAGGATAATGACCCGTACTGTTACAGAAGCCGTAAGAGAAAGACGGGCCGGGATGCAGATCTTATGGCGAAGTTTGCATCGGAACTCCATGAGTTGAAGCAGACCGTGCATGAACTAGTAAAAAAAAATCGGCTGCAGGGCCGCATGAAGATCATGAAGCGGATCGCGGAAGCCAGCAGCGGAGAAGCAGCGTGGCTTCCACGGATGCCCCGCCTGGTGCTAGTGCACCGATGATCGAGATTCGTGCACCGGAGCCTCACTACCCCCTGGATGATGTAAAGGAGATGAAAGAATGTGATCTGCATTATCCCGTGGGGAACGTTTCCACGAAGGTAGCTAGCGGCAGTGCTTTACCCTGTACACCTGGAGCACTCCACCACAACAACCCCATTGCATATGGATATGCTCGTGTCACGGTGGAAGACATAGTCCAAGGGTTTGAGGACCTGGAGATTGACAAAGCTACACCCGAAGGGGAGAGAAGACTTGGAGATGTCAAGCGCCAGATCATTCTATGGAAAAAGAAGTACATAGTGTTTCCAGGCAAGGCGCCAAGGCTAACAAGTCCACCCCCCTTCGATGGTGGTGGTGGCGGTGGTGGTGGTCGTGGTGGTTCACCTACACCTCCTTCACGCCATTCGACGCCGTCCCCCGATCCACAACCTCCGGCGGGTACGACGCCCCCCAATCCTCCTCCGGCGGGTACGACGCCCCCCAATCCACCTCCGGCGAAGAAGCAGAAGCAGGCGGACAGCAAGGAAACCCGCTCCTGGACTATTAACCCGGACCCTTATGTACCTAAGACCACAAGGGTACCGGAGCCATCACTGAAGCCTCTCCTCCCAAGGCCTTGGGAACTTAGTGAAGCTGAAAGCAAATTGGCCGCGTCTGCTGATTATGAGAAATGGAAGGCGATAAAAGAGCCTGAGCCCAAGCAAGTATTCACTAAGAAGCAAAAGAAGTGGGCTAAGGATTTTTTGACGACACCGTCCCAAGCCGAGCTGAATATGCCTGACGACTATGGACATGAACTTCGTAGGCAAGCAAAAATATTGAAGGAGGAGAAAGAAGAAAGTAAAAAAAAGGAAACAAGTTGACCAGCTCGGGATGCAGAATAAACAATCGATCCCCCCGCTCATAGTGAAAGCCGGTCCGGAAGAGGACCCCGAGATCATAGCAGTTGCGGCAGCACTTGGATTGACTGTAGCGAGTGCCATGAAACAAGCGTCCGAGATGGGTTTGACTCTTCGTGCCTTCTTAGGCCTTGAGGATGCGCCAGTATGTGAGATAGCATTACAATATGTGCGGAATGGGCCTCTCGTCGAGTCTGCGCGGGAAAAGAGTCTACCACCACAAATGCGAAATCTGCTACGTTGGTACAAGCAATTCATAACATGGGCCGACAAAGAATATGTTTATGCGGATGTTACAGAGGAGCATCACACCAAACGGTACTCTGTACAAGTTCATATGAGTGAATTGTTCCAGCTGTTCAATCTGGGCGACCTCGACAAATCTATGCTGAGTTGCTACGTTCTGTAAGTGATTTATTTCTACCTCATCTCGTTCTTCATTGCATATATATATATATATATATATATATATATATATATATATATATATATATATATATATATATTGTCCTAACTATATTGTTGCGTACGCTATTATGCAGATTGAAGATTTGGGAATGCAAAATAAGAAACATCCATGATGTTGGGTTCATTGACCCACATATCGTTAATGGACATGTGTTACAAAATCACCCCAAAGACGTGGAGAAAGACTTGTACAAGTTTCTTAGAAAGCATCAACTCAAAAGTCATATTCTATTTCCTTACCATTTTGGGTGAGTGTTTCTCTTTTGTTTACTCCATGCATGGTATGTCTAATCGATGAGTTATGCATGAATGTGCATGTAACGTGTCCGCAGGTTCCACTGGATTCTGCTAAATATTGAACTTCACACCTCCAGAGTTCTAATCATGGACTCTATGGATTCGGATCCATAGTGTTGGGCCGACATGAGAAAAATGCTGCAAAAGTAATTATTTTCAATCATTTGAGCTCTATATCGATCGGTCTCTTTCGTTCATTTCCTAATATCAAGTAACTAATAACTCCCTTGTTCATTTAATTTTCTTTGCCCTATAGGGTTTGGAGACGGTTCTCAGAAGAAATTGTCGGTGAATTCAAACATGAGCTAGATTTTAGAAGGTTAGTTAATATGGATAAGCAGCCACCGGGGACCAATCTATGTGGATACTATGTTTGTGAGAACATCCGGAGACACACCTCTGAGCGGAAGGCATCGGATAGCGTGCGGAAGGCGACGAATAACTTGCGGAGGAGGCTTAGTCCAGAAGCTCGCTTTCGACCAATTCAAGATGAATTAGCAGGATTTTTCATGAGGGAAGTCATCAATCCTAAAGGAGAACACTATACCGAGGACGAAGAAATTTATATGCATACCCGAGATTGAAACTTGTTCGAAGTTGTATATGGTCATCCATCCTAATTGTGTATGGAAACTTGTTCGATGTTGTATATGGTCACCCGAGATTGAATATATATTATATATTTCTCTTGAATTCTTCTTGTTTGAAATTTCATATGCATGTATATAGTAGCGTAGAATATGTGTACTGAAACTTCATCAAAATTAAATAAAACACAAAATAAAATATAAAAGAAATAAAACACTACAAATTAAAAAGAAACCAGGTTTAGGGGGGCTAAAACCCTAAACCTGCGGAGGAGACCTTTAGTCCCGGTTAGCCACGACAACAGGGACTAAAGGTCCTCCGCCCCGACGGACCCCTGGCGCCCACGTGGACGGGCCTTTAGTCCCGGTTAGCCATCCGAGAGTAAAGGCCTTTGCGAACCGGGACTAAAGGGGGGTTTTTAGTCGCGCATATTTAGTCCCGGTTGCACCGCCGGGACTAAAGGCCTTTGCGAACCGGGACTAAAGGCCTTTTTTCTAACGCACATTGGAATTGCCCGGAGCGTATTAGTAATTATTACCAACGGTCAAGACAGCTCGTACTAGTACCAGTTGTACCGCACTGCATCTGCATGGTACATGCCTCGCCGCCACGTCGATCTTTCATCCCGAAAGAGCCTGACACCTACCACCAAGCGGCGCATACAGGAACCATCCCAAGCCCCTGGACCAGGTTCGTCGACGGTCGACGCGACGACTCCTTTTTTCACGGCAATGTTCGCTGAACTTCCGTCGCCCTGTCTAGGAGTATTGCTCGCTCCACCGATCTGATCTTCAAGCCGCCCAGCCCAGCAGTGTATGCATGGGCTTAATTAGAAATGCAACAGTACGCGGCGGCATTGAAACTGCAACTGCTCCGTCGCACGTACAGCTGACGGCGCAGTACAAAGTTGGTGATCATGCGTTGTCCCCACGCCGCCGTCGGTTTGCTCCAGCTTCCCCTGAACCAATGTGTCTAGGAGCAACAAGGCGTGGATCATCCTGCTCCCCTGAACCAAGTTCAGTGGCCGGCCAAGCATGCATTGTTTTTTCCTTTTTTTTAGCCAAAAGCATGCGTTTGATTTCCACATGCCTAGGTTCAGTGAATCTCCTCCACCCGAAGTTCTGTTGAACCCTGCCACTGCCAGTACCAGTGCAGTCGTACATCGGCGTTCTCGAATCTCGAGTATCCGCTTCTCGTTTCACCCACAGACTTTTGCAGAAAGTTCGAGAACCTTAGAGCAACTCGAACGGGGTCGACCCAAACGGACGGCGTTTTTGTCCGTTTGGGTCGGCCGCCCGCCCGCCGTCCGCCTTTTTTTAGTTTTGGATCGGCAGTGCGCCCAACGGGCTGACCCATTTCATGACCGCGCGCGTTTAAGATCATGACGTCGCCCTGGTTTTGGCGCTCCAGCGCGCGGGGAAGGTTCGCGCGTGGGGGAAAGCGGCATAGCGCGCGCTGGTTTTGGCGCTCCAGCGCGCGGGAAAGGTTCGCGCGCGCGCCGCTCGCTATAAAGAAGGCGCTTCCTCCACACTCTGTCCGCCGCCCACTCTCGCCGCCTCTGCGCCACCATGTCGATCCGCCGTCTGGGCGCTTCGGATTTTCGCGGAGTCCGCGAGCGCCGCTCCGGCGCCTTCTCCGCCGAGATCTGGTTTCGCGAGAAACGTTTCGTCCTCGGCACCTTCGACACCGCAGAGGAGGCGGCCCGCGCGCATGACGCGGCGGCGTGGCGCCTCCTGAGGCCTCGTCGGGACATGAATTTTTCCAACGTGTCGAGCCAGCGGGCGCAGGATCTGGCGCCTCTCCCGCGGCTTTTCACCGACGAGGATCGTCGTGTCCACCGGAGGCGGCAACGTCGCCTCGCCATCGCAGAGAAAGACGTGGAAGCCTTGATGGTGTGGCACGGAAGCTTCCCGCAGGACATCGTCGACAAGCGCCAGTTCTACAAGCAATTGAGATCGAAGAGGAACGCGAGGAGGGGGGATCGAGCCGCCTATCGGGAGGACAAGCGTTCGCGGAAGCAGGCAGCTTAATTGAAACTGAAGCTACGAGAAACGTCGGGTTGGGACTTTGAAGACGAGCAGCTTGCTGACGCCTACCTTCAGACATCGGAGGAGGACATTACCGAGTCGGAGTCAGAAAGCGACGACTAGTGGTCTTTTTCTTTTATCTGTCTACGCTAGAACTATCTATGTACTGAAAAAATGCCGGTGACGTAGCACGCGGGCGAGGTTGTGAATCCACTGTGCCACCAACCAGCGGGCCCGGTGAGGAAAGATGGCGAGCACGCGCGCGTTCGTCTTGTGTCCGCGCCGACGCAAATCAGGCTAAAAAATGAGCCGGGATTGGGTCGGCAGACGGACGAAAGCGGACGCGCGTCCGTTTGGATCGGCGCGTTGGGCCGGATTTTTTTGTCCGCGCCGACCCAAACGGACGGCCGCGGACGAAATGGGTCGCCCCATTGAAGTTGCTTTTAAATAAGTCACAGAAATTAATTACGGTACACTGAATTCTTTTTATCCAAAGGATTCGGGTTTTATCCAAGGGCAAAAACCAGGTTCCTCCATCCAAGCGGCCAAACCTTCAGACATCGAAGAAAGACATTATCAAGTCGGAGTCAGAAAGCGACGACTAGTGGTCTTTTTCTACATCCAAGCGGCCAAACCCAACCAAACCCAGCAGCAGCAGCAGTAGCACTGGGGGAGGCAGCGAGAGCAGAGCTGGCAAGCAAACCAAAGAGAAGCTCCATCGCGCCGCGCCGAGCGGCTTCTTTTCCCCGCTCTCTCTCACCTCCCTCCCCCGCGCGCCACCTATAAATACCGCCTCCCTCCCCCCCTCCTCTCCCACTCACTCAGACGTCACAGCCACAGAGAACAAGCGAGAAACCACTCTGCACGCACGCCCACAGAGAGAGAGGAAGAGAAAGAAAGAGGGAGAGGGATCGACATCCGTTTGATTCACCGTTCATCATGAGGCCGATCAGAGAAGGCGAGGCGCTGGTGGGAGTCGCCGGGGCGCCCGCGGCGGCCGGCCACGGCACGCACCCGGGGGCGTGGAGGACGCCGACACCGTACATCTTCATCGGCTTCACGCTCATGATGGGGATCATCGCGGTGGCGCTGCTCGTGCTCGTCTGCACGCGCCGCAAGCCGTCCGGGTCGTCGCGCCGGGGGAGCGCCGGCGAGGACGCGTCGGCGCGCGGGATGGCGCCGCTCGACAGGGAGCCCAAGGTCGTCGTCATCATGGCCGGCGACGACTTGCCGTCCTTCCTCGCCAGCGCCAGGCCGTTCGCGTTCCCTGACGCCGTCGAGCCGCCACGCCAGGCGGACGCGGTCTGAGCGCGCGCGCGCCGCGCCCGTGTGCCCTGCGGGACGCGGGACCAATTTTGCTCATCAATCAGATTTCTAGGATTTACCCTAAGTAATTTTGTCGGTAGTAGTAGTATCTAGTTCGATGAGATAACCGGCGCGCACGACGTGAGCGCCCGGCGGCGTTGAGATCTGTGAAAGCGAATGAAGTTTCGGCTTTTGCATTTGCTTGCTTTTTGCCTGCTCTCTAATTCGATTTTTTCACTCACAAATTTTCACGCTTCTCGTTTGGGTGGGCGGTATTAACTACTCCCCAGTCGTCGTCATGCTGAGACTCTGTCTCTCTCGTAGTGGTAAATCTCAACGATGAGTCACCAAGCATTAACCACCCCTCAACAATGAGAGAGAACCACTCTCCAATACTGATCCAGATTGATCTGCAGGCATGACACAAAGTGATGAGCATTAGTTTGTGCGAAATGACGGGGCTTTACACGATTGCTGTAAACAGTCACTGCCGGTTGCGCGCACGTTGAAACGTGCACAGTGAAATTTCGGTCTCTGTTGAAAAAAAAACATGACTAATTATAGAACATACTCCCTTCCTTCATAAATACTAGTTGGATATTTTAATACGAACTACGTACATACGGATGAAAATAAATGAACAAGCACACTAAAACATGTCTATATACTACATCTGATTCACATAAAAAAATTAGAACGTCTTATATTTGTGAACAGAGGGAGTAAATCATAATTATAGCAACTAGTAGGTGAATTGATCATCATAAACAGCAATTTCGCACACACAACAACCAATACTTCCATAGCCTTTTGATGCTACCGCGAATATATACTCGTCCACCGCACTTATATACTCTACCGCAATTGGCATGAACACGCTCTTTTTATCTTACATATCAAATCACTTGTTTAGGTTGATTAGTATTTTACCTAGTGAGACAATCATGTCTATTATGTTCATTATGATGTTTCAATTTTATTATTTAGGTTAAACTTAGAGGAAATTACTCATATTTTCAAAATAAAAAAAAACTAAGTACATGCAATTTTCTTCAATTGATTTTGTTGTACCCTACAAACCTCCCATGTATGACGGTTTGAATTGCCAGAGATGGTGTGCGACAAACCATCATGAAATGCTCTTTAGCAGAGGGACCAGTTACTCCTGAACAGATTGAAGCTTCCCAAGATACTGAAATCCTCTTCAAAGGTGTTGTTCTGAGTTTCTTGGCAACAAGATCGTTAATCCTTTCATGAGCATTATGTTTGGCGAGGATATGTGAGACAGGCTCCAGACCAAGTTCAGTGTCTTGGACACATGAAGTGAGTTATATGTTATGGAACAATACCATGAGTACAAAGTGTTTTAGTCGAGCATGCTAACAAAATACAGTCACTCAATAAGAAGCGTGGATATTTCAATTGTGTGTTACCGAACAAGACTTTCCTTCAAGGAGGAAATTTGCCATTGTTTGGAGACACATGGGCCATGAGTTTTCCGTTCTGAATCTCATTAGTGGTCTTGACCTGGAAGATAATACGAGGAGAAAAGACACATGTGATCCAGCCCATGAGGGGAATTCTAGGGACTATCTCATGCACAAGAGGAATTTGCAACCCCAGAAGTTTAAGAACAAGAGCAACTATGAGGGCAAAGGAAAGTTTGAAGGCAAAAGCAAGACCTCACAATCTATTAACTTTAGGAACTAAGATGAGACTGGTAAGAAGGAAGGAGCTTGACATGTCTTCAGTGAATATGAATATTGGGCTCCTGATTGCGTGAATCGCTTTGACAAGGGGTAACATGGGAACAACGACAAGACCGACCACTTTGTTATTGGTGATAGTAAGGTGAAGGACAACGGGTATGGTAATTTTTTTTTGTTATTTCAGTATGTCATTCTTATGAACGGTGGATTGACACGTGTGCCAATATGCATGTGTGTGTTGATCTCTCCATGTTTTCTTCTTATCATGTCCCAAGGACTACCTATATGTTGATTGGAAATGGGCCACATGCTTTTGTTCATGCTGTACAGTCGATCTGAAATTTACTCCGGAAAAGATCGTGCGGCTAAATAACGTGCAACATGTCCCTACGGTCAACAGAAATCTTGTTTTCATGTGTCATGGTGGCTATAAGTTGGTCTTTCAGTCCGATAAGATGCTAGTGTGAAGATGTGTGCAATTTATTGGTAAAAGTATGAGTGTGAAAGCTTATTTTGCATGCCTTTGTCAGATTTGTCTTATTAATCATATTTTTCATTGAAAATGAATCATATGTCTGGTATTCACACATTTACCATATTAATTTTTGGATGCATGAAGCGACTAGCAAATATGAAGCAAAGGTTTGCCATTTTTATTCATTAACCGGAATGGAGTTATCTGATTAATTAGGAAAAAATCAGGAAAAGTTATATTACAAAAAAGCCCAACACATAGGGTACTCGTGGACTACTTGACGACTAACAAAATATCAGCAGCAATAATAACACAAATTGGATCATCGGGGCATTGTCCATCGATATCATGTCTAAACCAGACGACTTCGACTTCACCTCAGACAAACACCAATCTTAACAACCGTAAAATAATAACACCAATTAACAAAGCATCGCCAAACAATCAACCATTGCATGGATCGAGGATAGATAAATCTGATTTTGAAGGCAAGCTTCACAGGAGAAAGTTGCGAGCCTCGAACCGACCTAGTTCAACACATCAATCAGACAATATCATCCACTTAAAACCACAGTCATGGAGTATCATCGTCGTGACACCGCAGCACGCAGCTCCCATTTCTCTCAGGGTGAGAAACAAGCATAGACGCACCCTCACTAGCATACCGATGCATGATCGCCTGACATGTGATCCTTGTACAGTGCACAAACTAGCCTAGAGACCAAGCTAAAAAAAACACTGTCTACACAATCGCGCTGGATGATAAGAGCATCTACAATCAGACTTGGCAAATCCGGCCCCAAAAGCCCGTAAACGCGCCGTCAGGACACGCTCGTGAGCATTTACTGGTCACATCTTAAATTTCTCTTCTCACAACCGGACACCTCAATTAGCAATGCCTCAAATCCATACAAAGTAATGTTACTACATGAATGATGCATTAAACACATCGCCCGGCTACTACATCAGGACATGCCATTGGACAATCAAAATTTGGCATGTTCTACCTACATACTAGCTATGCAGAAGATCATCCATGGTCGTGCTTGCCCTTCTCGGTGCTCTTGTTGTCCTTGTCGCGGAAGTAGCGGTCGAAAACGCAGTACGGATTGAGCCGGATTTGCTCATCGTCGGAGCTGTCCAACCCATCGATGTCTTCCTTCTCCTCCGTTGCGGGCAGTCTGGCCATGGCACGGACCGCCCGATTCTGCCCTCGGACATGGGCGCGCATATTTCCCCGTTGCCGCTTCTTTACAATGCGGGCGCGGATGGCTTCTTCCTCTGCAGCAGCGCGCGCTGTCGAATCAGCGGCATCAACCGCCGCCATACCGGCAGCGAGGCGGGCCTTGGCCACCCTCATCCTCTCCTCCCACTGCGGGCACACTGATCCCGATACCACTCATACTCCGGCGGGCCCGCGATGGGGAAAGGAAGATTGAAAGGCTCACGGGAGGACCGCAATGATCCAGCCCTGGAGGATCCAAGCGCCCGATGCGGCGATGCAATGGATCCTCACCGGACACAGATACTGCCGTCGGTCGGGCGCGGTCCTCCAGGGAGCGGCGGAGTGCAATGCGGATGGTCATTGCCTCCTCCAACCCGCACGGGACGACACCCCAGCCGACGGATCTGCACTGATCGGAGTCAGATCCACTGCCCGCCATGTTAGTGAAGACCGGAGATCGCCGGACAGGAGCTTGGTTTGCTGAGTGGGGTGGAGTGGAGTGGATTTGGTCCGAGAAGCGGATGTGTGAACAAATATATGTGGGTCGGACGAGCCATCGTGGGCCGGGCCTGACGTGGCGGACGCAGCCAGTTGCGCCCGGACCTCCCATATATATCCATCTCATATTTGAGCTGGATGTGAGGGATGCCGGTCAGCCCGAGCGTCTTGAGGCAGGTTTGAGGCGTTTGTCTGAGATGGAGATTTTTGACGCGTATCAGAGGGGTTTGAGATGCCCTGCTGTAAATGTTGTAACCCAAAGAAACTTTTTTTTACACAAACCCACATGGCTGATCCATCAATCCATCCAGGCGGGACCGATCGAACAGGGGCCGGGAAGCGAAGAGGCCGTCTCTGCCCGCGATTCGCGCTGTCGATCTTGATGCATGCATGGTCCTCTCATTTCACGTCGACGAGGAAGGATAGATAGCACGGCCGGTGGCAGCTCGCGGTACGATCGGTCGGCGTCGAACCGGGGCCGCGGGCTGTCGCGTTGCTGGCCCATGGCAAGGATCGAATAGCACACGCACGTACGTCCAGTCCGATCCATCGATCGATCGATCGATACATCGACGCATTATCCTCTCGATCATCCATATCCATGCCGATAACAAGCGACGGCGCGTAGCTCCACGCTATGCCGTGTGGCCCAGGTCAGGCCCAAATGAGATCGATTTGCTGTACATGAACGACTGGGCTGGGCAATGCGATCTCTTTTCCTAGCACGAAAAGGTGACGGTGCGTAGCGTAGCTGCTGAGCGATCGTGCGTGCCGTGCGGCGGCCGGGGCGTGCCGGGCGGAGGAGCGTACGGCCGACGTGACGCCGCGAGGCCCGCTCAACGTGCTCGTGTCTGTGTCGACATGGTTTACCATTGTGACGACACCTTTCCGTGCCATGCAGCCGCTGCTGGAGCCTGGAGTGGAGGGTTTTTTTCAGAGAGAAAAAAATGGGCGATCGCTTTTGGTTGAACCCTAGCTAGTTACGAGAGACGCTGGCGCAAAGGGACGCGGCGGCCCAACGGCGTGTCCAAAGGGACGGAAAAGGGCGCAGCAGGCTTCATGGCTAGTGGAGTAGCTACCACGATTGCTCGACCCGGTGATGAATAGGATCCGAGTCATCGCTCTCGTCCTTTTCCTGGGCCTGGACGTTAGCGGCAGCATGTACGTAGCACTGCCGTCGGTTGGCTCATCGAAAGGATCGCCAACCATGGCATCCTGCTGCGTCCATGGGCGCACTGCTCCACCGTTCCCAGCAGATCAGATTAGAGAGAGAGAGAGGGGCTCCAACTGAGCCGGAATATTCGTGAGGATAATGCTCCTCCCAAGTTCCAACCTCGCCTCCCCTTTATCTGACATCCTACGGAGGCCGCACGTACACGCGCCCACCTACTCGAATCGCCTTTCATTCACTCCCTCTTTTCTTCTCACATACGAATTGGCCGTTTGCGAAGTTTTTTTTTTAGGATCGAATTGTGAGGTTTTTCGATGGACAAGTGTTCGCTACTCTCTGAATTTTCCAGTTCAGAATTAACATCGAAATAAACTAAGTAGTGAGAACGTTAAAGCACCAGAATTGCTCCAAGGTCTCCGTGACCGTAATAATTCGGTAAACGAGTTAACTACTGCAATGATCATCCAATTCCAATAAATAAACGTCTGAACTGGAAAGCATCAAGCCAAGGGCCAAAAGAGCAGCTACAAAAGTTGGCGGATAGCAATAGGCCAGGAGGCAGCTACTGCTACTATCATTATGTTTCCCAAGCAGTCCAGTGCAGTGCAGCACAGCATCTCTGACTCGGAACTAATCAGGGACTAAACATTTTCTCCCTGGCCATGATGACCTCGGCCTCGGTGGGCCGGGTACGGCAACATGGAAGGGCGGCGAAGACCGCCGGAGAGGAGGAGCAGCCATATGCTCCGGGATATTCTCCGCGGCAAAGGGAGCAAAAGGACGCTCGCTCGTCGGTGGAGGAGGCAATCATGGTGCCCGCCCGCCCGCCGAGCACTGCAGTAGTCGGGTACACAACAAGCAAGCTGCTGCTGCTGTTCATACTCCGTATCTGGTTTCTGACTAGGCCCCCACTCCCTCTCCCTCCCTTGAAAAAGTCCAGATAGCTCGTCGACTTTGTACCGTGAACTCTAAAGTTTCTTACGATGCGCCGCTTCCACTAGCAACAGCAACAGGGTAAACCATGCATGTCCGCCAACCTTATCCCTACGGAACTGGTACGAAGCAGACACGACGCCACTGCTCCGGCGACAAGGAAACAACCGCCGCCACCCAGACCCTATGCACCATCTCTCCGTCCGCCCAAACCCTAGAACTGGTTCGCTTTCACGCCTCTTAGGTTTGTACTTCCAGAACCGAAGGATGCGCACGAAGAACAGACTAAGCATCTCTCAATCCGATCAGCTCCATGGAACCGTGTGTAATTCCAGAACGCACACAGATTGATAAGACTTGAGCCCTTGAGGACACCTCTACGCTGGCTAGCCATGAGCACTTCTTCGTTCCGATCTGCTAATGCATGAAATGTATGATTCGGTAGTGTAATTCCAGAACGCACCTGGGTTGATATTTGACAAGACTAGGAAGAACTTCTATGATGGCCAGCTATGGTAGTTGGAGTATGTAGTGTAGGGTGAGAATATGGTGACGAGGACGCAGGGAGGAAGAGCACAAACTTTGTTTTGTTGTCACCCACTCCCCTACGGGCTCGGGGTCGAGGCGCCGCTTCCGGCCTAGCTAGCCGCAAGAAAACACAAAGCGCTCCATTTTGGAGAGTGCCATGGCCCCGCGTGCCCTGACTCCGATAGTATCATGTTGGCGTTGGCATTCGCTGTTGGATTTGGACCTCTCTATTTGCTTCTCTTTCCCCCAATCTACTTTTCTTTCCTTTTTCTTCCCACTTTCTCCATTTCAAGATATTAATAAAAAACAAGGATTTCTTCAACTCTTTATGATTTAGTGGAAACCTTTTCACCTTTCTTAAAATAAGGACTGAGTTGAAACTTATACCGGGGACGATCCAACTCGAGAGAAAGAGGAATCGGCGTGCCATTTCGCCATTTCTTTACCGCTTTGTCGCGGCGAATAGGATTGGGGGACACCTTTGTAAAGGGGCCACTACTAGCTTTAGCCCGCTGATGCTTGATTAGATTTTTGTAGATAATGGGTTCTCCATGAGCTAAGCACAACTTATATGATTGATTGATCTCGGCTGCAAAGTTGCAACAGATACGATATGTTTCGTGAGCAAGTACGGTTCGAGTTGACATATGGTGCTCCACAGAAAACAGTGGCATGTGAGCTCGGCATACGTGCGGCCCAAGTGGTCTATCCGATCGATCGGTCGATATTAGTGGCCAGGCTGCGACCCATTTTAGCAGAGACGTAGTGCAGCAGCTGCAACAAGTTAGGCTAGAAGACAACTGCAGGCCTGCAGCACGCGTGTAGTAGCAAGAAACAAGTAGTACAGGCGCCAAACGGGTACTACAAGTTGCAGTACAAAGTACGAACAGATAGGGGTGCTAGCCGATAGTACAAGTGGATTTTGCCTCAGTGTGCGCACCTGTAGACCATCACATCCTCATTCAATGGCTTAGATTCCGTGCCCTCCGACTTCATCGTCACCATCCCGCTCTCCTTCCCCGATTCCGGTTATGGCGGTTTTGGCTCCCACGGTTGTGGGATCGGGCTATCATGGAAACACATGTTCCCTTGTCGCCTGATCCCCGCAATGACGCCGTTGTCTTGCTATTGTCACCGCCTCCTGCTCACCACAAGCGGGTAGGAAAAACAAAGTTTGAAAATGCCCAAACTTTGTTTTGGGCATTTTCCACGTCAAACAAAAAGTTTCTCGGACAACTTTCAATCAATTTGACCTAGAGACATTAGTTTGAAATCCAATGGCTGGTCCATCATCTTCATCCTACAGCAAACAAACTCGAGCTTCCTCTCTTTTGACAACACGTCTCATCTCCCCCACATCTCCTTTCACCGAGGGCATCTCCAAGGGAAGTCATCAAATATGATTACCAAATGTCCGGCGATATTCATCAAATGGCCGTTCATTGTCCAATGGAGAGAGAAGAAAGATAGGAAAGTGAGTTTACAGTGGAGTCCAAGGCTGATTTGGCAGCGTCTGCGGATGTTCGGACTCCCCAACCCCACCCCACCCCCTAGTTTGGAAATTGTTTGTGTGATTTCGAACGTCCGTACCAATCCGCGAGTGACCGCTGTTGGATCGCCAAAAGTGTCCAACGTTCGTCCAAACATTAGGGGAAAGGTTTGATGATCCATGTTGTAGATACCCTGAACCAATCAAGCATCTTGCTCGATCACGACGAGGCCACGTCACGGACACCATGGCCGGCTCCGTCGTCTGTCTCGGCTTCGGGGGCTGCTCTCCTATGCGCTCTCAAAATCGACCAAGGATGCAACAATTATAGGTGTATGAGAAGTAGCATGCCCTAAAAACAAAGGGAGACCAGGAATATGATTTTGGTGAGAAAATTCGTACTTCCACTAAGTGGGTAACAAAAAAATCATTGTTAACAAGCATATTCTGCTATTTAAGAGACTGTAGTACGTGTAGTTTTTTGTAAGAAAAGTACTACGTGCCCTCTAAAAGTATATAACCTCCATTTCCAAATGCAGGCGACGGGACCTTGGTTTGATAAAGGGCGGCGCATACAGTCCGTTGCATAAATTCTACGCGACGTGTCGACGACGCGCTAGGCTCCCCTATTTTTGTTTTCTAGTCTGTGTGCTCGCGTTTGAAGACCACACAATGGATCAATGCGCCCCATGTAATCCTATACTCGTTTTCACTGTGTACTTTTAGCTCGTTTTCACTGTGTACGTTTCAACATAGACAAGGAACCGAAAGTTCACTGTGTGCGTTTCAACATGCACTTAACCGGCAGTTGCAGTCTACTAGAACAATCATGTTAAAAGTTTGCCCGGGGCCGGCGAGTAAGCTCCGTCACTTCGCACAAACTTTTACTACGTGGTGATCAAACTCGATCAGGATGGGAGAGCGGCTAATACTGCATGACTCACGGTGAAACTTCCGAGAGAGACGGGCGAGTATTTTATACCGCCCACCCAAACGAAAAGCGCTGAAATCTCAAGTGGAAATCAAATCGAATTGGGGAGCAGCCAAGCAAGCATCATGCATTTATTGAATGAGGATGCAAGCCAAAATTCCATTCGCTTTCGCATTCACAGATCTCAACATACGCCGCCGGCGCGCTCACGCCATGCGCGCCGCTCACCTCACCTCGCCAAGAAACGTAAACCACTACAGCTCTATCTTCTCTGCTAATTGAGTAGATTCTACGGACAGATCACGCAGGGGGAATCCTAGAGGCCAAAATTGGTCCCGCGGTCACACGGGCGGGCGTGCGGGCGTCGCGCCTACGCCGCGTCCTCCTGCCGCTGCTCGCCGGAGTCGGTGGCGTTCACGGCAACAGGGAACGCGAACGGCCTTGCGCTGGCGAGGAAGGACGGCAAGTCGTCGCCGGCCATGATGACGACGACCTTGGGCTCCCGGTCGAGCGGCGCCATCCCGCGCGCCGACGCGTCCTCGCCGGCGCTCCCCCGGCGCGACGACCCGGACGGCTTGCGGCGCGTGCAGACGAGCACGAGCAGCGCCACGGCGATGAGCCCCATCATGAGCGCGAAGCCGAGGAAGAGGTACGGCGTCGGCGTCCTCCACAGCCCCGGGTGCGCGCCGTGGCCGGCCGCAGCCGCCGCCGGGGCCCCAGCGACCCCCACCAGCGCCTCGCCTTCCCTTATCGGCCTCATGATGAAGGATGAATCACACGGATGCCGATCCCTCTCCCTCTTATCTCTCTCTTTCTCTTCCTCTCTCTGATCTGTGGGCGTGCGTACAGTGGTTTCTCGCTTGTTCTGTGTGGCTGTGACGTCTGACTGGGTGGGAGAGGAGGGGGGAGGGAGGCGGTATTTATAGGTGGCGCGCGGGAGGGGGTGTGAGAGAGAGAGAGAGAGAGCGGGGAAAAGAAACCGCGCGCTCGGCGCGGCGCGATGGAGCTTCGCTTTGCTTGCCAGCTCTGCTCTGCCTCCCCCAGGTGCTACTGCTGTTGCTGGGTTGGGTTGGGTTGGGTTTGGCGGTCTCTCTCTGTTGCTGCGGCTGCATGCACATTAAGACTAGCCACAATGGGTACTAACATAGACTAGAACATGTCCATGTTACTAGCCTATGTTACTACCTCTATCGTCGGAAGTAATATATATGTGCTAACATGCAATACTTCATTTATTAGGCTACTAGCAAAAAGGCTCGTGCGTTGTAACGGGAGAAAAAAATACCACACGCTCTTAATTTATAAAAAATGTTCTATAATTTAAGAATTTGTAACTATTTCTTAAATATATGAAGAGTTAAAAAGGTTGTTAAAAAGATACAGGATTTTTTAATCATAAAAAGAGATTTTTTTTGTCTGGAAAAGACATTTTTTATGGTCTCATGTTGAAGCAGGTACTTGCGCCCCTATTTCATCACTATTTCTTGCCATACATTGTCATAGGTATTGGTCCCTGTTTCATCACTATTTATTTCTTACCAAACTTGTCTTTTATTTTACTTTTTGTCATGCATGTCTCCTTTTTACTTTTTTCATGCATGTCCTCTTTTTCTTCTTCTTATATATAGGAGAATAGCGCAACATCTCATCTTCATCGGATCTCCTCTGCATTTTCTCTTTTATTTATTTTGTAGCGGACATCCCATCTTTATTTGGTCCTTTTATTTCTAGTCATGCATGTCCATATTTTTTGGTGCCTCTAACAAAATTATATTTAATTTGATGTCCAATCATGATTTTGCTGAGGTGTTCATCCCCAATCTGAATCAATACCGGTATGAAAAAAGACGGATAATGCATTGTTCATTAACATTGCAGCCAAGATAGTATTTTTAAAATTGTTAATAGGTTAAATAGGTAGTAACTAGCTATGTTACCACTTTTATCTCTTTCTTCAATTATTGCATGGCACATCATCTATTTAACCTAGATATGTGTGATGTTATTACCTATGTTACTCCCATTATGGGTAGTCTAACGTCTCCTACAGCCGCTGGGTTTTAGCCGCTTGGATGGTGGGTCCTGGTTTTTGCCTTTGGGTAAAAACTGAATTACGCGTACTACAATTAATTTCTGCGATTTATCTAAGGTTTTGGAACTTTCTGCAAAAATCTGTGGGTGAAACGGGAAGCGGATACTCGAGACTCGAGAACGCCGAGGTATGACTGTGCTGGTACTGGCAGTGGCAGAGTTCAACAGAACTTCGGATGGAGGAGATTCAGTGAACCTAGCCATGTGGAAATCAAAAGCATGCTTTTGCCCCCGTTTCAAACCAATACAGTAAAACGCATGCTTTCGGGGAAAAAAGGAAGACAATGCATGCTTGCCCGGCAAGGCGGCAACTGAACTTGGTTCAGGGGGATCGGGATCATCCACGCCTTGTTGATCTTAGACACATTCGGAAGCTGGAGAAACCGACGGCGGCGTGGCGGCATCGCATGATCGCCAACTTTGTACTGCGCCGACAGATGTACATGCGACAGGGCAGCTGCAGTTTCAATAGCCCATGCATATACTGCTGGGCTGGGCGGCTTGGAGCGAGCAATACTACACGTAGACAGATAGGGCGACGGAGGTTCAGCGAACCTTGCCGTGAAAGAAAGGAGGAGTCGATCGTCGACGAACCTGGTCCAGGGGCTTGGGACGGTTCGTGTATGCGCCGCTTGGTCCTTTTCCGAAAAAAAGATGCGCCGCTTGGTGGTAGCTGTCAGACTCTTTCGGAATGAACGATCGACGTGGCGACGAGGTATGTGCCCTGCTGCGTTTCGGTTCGTGGGAGAAGAAGGCCATGCAGATGCGGTGTGGTACAACTGGTACTAGTACTACGAGCTGTCTTGACCGTTGGTAATTAATACGCTCCGGGTAATTCCAATGCGCGTCTCCCTCCATAATTCGTTGCAATTGTAATACTCTCTTCGTCCAAAATTACTTGTCAATCAAAGAAAAAGAATGCATCTAAAACATATTTTAGTTCCAAAATACCCCGAATGGAGGGAATAGTAAGTACGATATGTTCAACTGGCCACCACAATCAATCCTGCAACCAAAGTCGACATAGAACGGGATGATCACATCACCACTAAATCAATCACATGGCCACATGATGCGCATACGCTGTGCGCGCACGTGCTGATTCGTATCCTGTTCGCCGCGTCCAGTCGGTCATAAACAACACATGCACGCTCCGCGGTGCCGTGCATGCGTACGACACGTCTCGTACGTGCAGGAGCCATGCCTCGCACTCCATACGTCCCCATGCCATCGCCACAAGATACATCGACCCAGGCACTAACCGACAGGGCATGGCGGTCGCGCGTAGTACATCCAAGGATATCGGTACGCGGCGTCGTAGTAGTCATGCATGTATGCATGGACCGATCGGTCGAGCTGGGCAGCTGGCGAGAGGTAGCTCACCGGCCGGCCGCTTTGGCTTTACGCCTCCGCCACCCGACCCGATATCGAGTCGCCGCGCGCATTCAATCATCCATTCACACAGGCACGTATAGTACGTACGGGAAGGAAGCCAGCTGCCGTGCCGTGCTGTCGTGCGCACGCGTTGCGTGGGACGCGTGACGTGTGCGCGTCTCGAACCAAGCAAGCCGCTAGATTTAGCCATCCACAGCTGGAACTGTCAGCTACTACAAGGATGAGTTGCATCGATTAACGATCCCGTGTTGCGTGCTGCCGGCCGCGTGCTAGCCGCCTTGGACCTCCGTCCGTCCTGCTAGCACTAGCTGGTCACCGGCTACCTAGATCGACGGCTGGTTGCTAGCAGCTGGATTCTCATGAGAAATCGACCAAGCCATATAGTACCACTACGATGATGCGTGTCGTGTGGTGCATGTATGCATATCTTCATGCCATGGCTGATGCAAAAGAGACGAGAAAAACGGGGAAAAGGGAGAAAAGGTGGCTGCGCGAGCACGAACCGACCGCCCGTACCGCGCGACCTGGCGTCGTCGCCGAATTGACGATCAGGTCGCCATGTCCGAAAGGTGCGTGCATGGTCAAGTCAGCAACCATCCATTGCTTCCACACACATGCGAAATATAGAAGGCTAGAGATCGATCGAGGACGTCGTCGTCACCTTGTGGAGTAGTTGTAGTATGCTGTTTCCAGCTTTTGACATCACGCATGCAAGTCCACTCGCGCGATGATCTGGCCGACGAGCGCACTACTAGATTAGATTACTTGGTGATGGCGCTAATTAGTGGTGGTATGGCCCAGGCAAAAGTAAAGCAGAGTAGTTAACTTTTTTTAACTGATGCATTATTAGCTAACTTTGTTGACAGTGTGATGATTAAGTTCGTTTAACCCTCCGTCGAAGGCAAGTTAAGTATTAACCATTCTGGAAGATAGAATAACCCGGATGCACACCGCTAATTAGATATGCGGATTCCTCTGGCCCTTCGGATTATCCAAAGGTTCACTAGACGTGATTTGCTTGATGCTTTGCATCACACTTACGTCTTTACCAGTGAATGGGATGACACCCTAACAGGAACAGAACATAAGATTAATAATTTTCCTAATCATGACATGGTTTAAGATAGAGGAGTGGTCTCCAGTGAGCAACACAAAGAAAAGAAAGAGGAACAGGTCTCTTATCTACAATAGTAGTAGTTAAAAAAAAGTGAATTCCACTTTCCGCAACGGATTAAGCATAGCTTAAATGACTCAATTCCTTGTTGTGGAATCAACCCATCTGAATTCGATATTTCTGGATTTACTTCATGCTTTTCAATACTATTTTTTTAATGTTACATATGTCTGTTAATTACTAGGTGCCCGATTGACTTCACCAATCTAAAGATCTTTTGACTTAGTCTCTCTCAAGAAAATGCATGAGCACTCATCTGTCTATTTTTTTCCTTAGTTTTTTGTTTCCCTCGCAAAATTAACGAGATGGTGGTGGCAACGGCGTGTTAGAATAAGGCTCTTCGGACTCTTCCTACATTGGCGACATTTGATCCGTCGCTAACAAAAGGTCTTGTAAGAGTTTGTATTGTTGGTGTATAATGTCCGACCCTCTCTCTCATAGTTTGGACTGTTGGATGAGTTGGTCGGAGTATGAATCGAATATGGTACCAGAGCCAGGAGATATTGAGTTCAACACTCTGCCAACGCGGCATTAAAAGAAGATTATGTGGCCTACATAAATCCCACGTCTAAGCCTAGACGTGGGGGGGGGTGGTTGAATTTTATTGCCCACCTCTTTTCATCAGTTCAGACGTATGGGTGAACTGGTTAGATGCATAAAGTTACAACCAAGAGATTTAGGGTTCAGAACCCAGTAAATGCAATAAATAATTGCGTCCTGCCGGACTTTTCGATGAGTTGGTCGGAGTATAAATTCAATATGTATCTCTAGATATGTTGGCTCCCATTAGATCTTGATAATTGGTGTGTCTTTAAAGGAGAGCTACTGGCTAACTATTAGTGCGGCGACTACGACGTCTTCTTCCATGTTGTTTTGCATCATGGTTTGACTTGTCGGACCCTCACTAGTAGAAAAAGGGCCTATTGTCCCGGTTGGTAAGGGCCTTTTGTCCCGGTTTTTGAACCGGGACTAAAGGGTCGTTACGAATGCCCTAACCCTTTAGTCCCGGTTCTTACACGAACTGGGACAGATGGGCCTTCACGTGGCCGGTGCGGCGAGCCCAGGCAGGAGGGCCTTTGGTCCCGGTTGGTGGCACTAACCGGGACCAATAGGCATCCACGCGTCAGCATTTCAGGGGTTGGGGTCTTTGTTTTTTTTGAAGGGGGGGGGGTGGGGGTTTTGGGTGGTTAATTTAGGTGTTTCATATATTGTGTTAGCTAGCTAATTAATTGAGAGAAGTGTCCTCTCTTATCTCCGTGCTTGGTCGACGCTACGTACTATGTACGTATGGAGAGGACTTGACACGGTAGCTAGTAATCAAATGAAGAAAACAGAAGATCGTCATGAACATATGCATACAGAGAGAAGTGATATCGACCACCTCTCCTTTTCCGAGAGATTGGTCGAACAACAAGTTCTCGTATATCTATCCGACATTACCGGCTACATATATATACAATAATTATCTGTTACAATATAATCTCCTAATTAAATTGTAAGAACACAGGGTCCACATAGTATTCTCCGTTTTCAGCGATCATGTGGTCAAGGAAGAATGCCGCCAATTCCTCTTGAATTGCTCGCATACGATCTGGTGCTAGGAGTTCATCCCGCTTCCGAAACATCTAATTTGAAGAAGGGGGTCAATACATATATATATGAATAAATGAAACTCAACACAAATGATGGTAATAAAATAAAATTATGAATATTATTGCTTACGCACTTCATATTGTTCGTCAAAGTAGCCCCGCTCACAGGTCGTGTAGCGGATGGACTCGCAAACGTAGTATCCACAGTAATTATTCCCGGGTTCCTGCCACAACCACTTTACAAGAAATAGAGGTCAATCAAACTGATAAGCAAGCATGCTAAATGGTATTGATGAAACTAGCGCTTGAATCACTAGGAGATGCGTGGAACATGCTACTATAGTACTTACTTTCGGGTGTTTAAATTGCAGCTTCTTCGGCAGTCCCGGAGCTTTTTTGGTGAATTTTCTCCAAACCCTGCCAGACAAAGAAAACAATTACTTGATATCAGGAAATGAACAAACTTGCTGATATGGTGGATAATGATCGATTTAACTTATTTCTCGAGCATTTGAGTCATGTCCGCATAGTCCTGGGGATCTTTTCGTCTTGAGTCTAAGATGGTTACTACTCCCTGCTCATGCTTAATATCTAGAAGAATATAATGGAAGCTGCGCACGCATGCATAAGTCATCAATTACATTACTATAACCTGGACTAATAAGGGAAACCGAATATGCACAAGACAGTAACACTCACTTGAAGTTGTAAGGAAAGAGTATTATATCTTTGTTTTCATTTATTACCAACGATCGTAGCAAGTTGGCCTCGGTATTTTCGGCATGATATTTAACCTCAGTTGCATCTATGAGATTTGTGTTAATGAACCCAATATCTCCGATTTGTCTTTTCTTCAATTCGGCGATCTTCAATCTGCATAATATAGTGAGGATAATTATAAATACATTCAATGAAAGAGCTGACCTATATAGAGAGACTTAATGACAGAAGTAGTACGACTTACAGACAGTAGCAAGTGATCGTTGATTTATCGAGGGCCTTTTGATTGAAAAACTGGAAGAACTCCTCAAATGGAACATTCAACAGTTCAATTCCAACGAGGTCATGCTCCGGTTTAACTCTCAGCGTCAAAGTATTCCTCCCCCCAGACTCTCTGCAGGTTTTCATGTACCAATCATGTAATCTTCGCATCATCGTTGTTAGAGATCTTTCATCTTTGACGAGAGGCTTCCCGTAATGGTATTTGTGTTCGTCCACCTCCAAGATATCATAATGTAAATCGTAGGGCAGGTAATCTCCAAGATTGCTATAACCGGACACCATCCTCGGATCATTAGCGACGATGTCGCTAGACACCTTGAGCGGGGGGCACGATTGGTTCGCTTGTTCGCCAAGCTGGGCAATTTTTTCCCAGCTCGTCGTTCTTTTAACCTTTGATCACTGAAAGTACTTTCCGACCGCTCCGCTTCGGCAAATGTCTTTGCAATAATGCGCTCATAGTTGCCTTTCGGCGGAGACTTTGGTGGTTTTGTCAGGGCAGCCAGAGTGCGCTTCGCTTTCACCGGATCTACCTTCTCCTCCGGAGGTGGATGTTTATTTGCTTTCACCCCTTCAAAGAAATTCGTCACTCCGGCTCTCACGATCTTCCTGGTTTCCTCCTCGGTCCTCTCGTATGGTAACTTCTCTGGAGTCTTCAGAGAAGGACCGAATCTGTATTGCCTCCCGCCTCTGGCTGTACTGCTAGACACCGGCAGAGCAGACGGAGCGGCTGCGGCTGTCTTCTTTCCTTGCTTACGAGGCGGAGGAGAAGGACTACGACGCGCCGGAGTAGCCGGAGTGGCAGCGGGTCTCTTCCGCCCTTGCTGACGAGGCGGAGAAGGAGGCGGAGTGCCGCCACGCGCCGGAGAAGGAGGCTGAGTGCCCTGATCACTCGCCGGAGGAGGAGGCGGAGGAGGAGGCGGAGGAGGAGGCAGAGTGCCGCCACGCGCCGGAGAAGGAGGTTGAGTGCCCTGATCACTCGCCGGAGGAGGAGGCGGAGTGCCCTTACTCGCCGGAGGCGTCCAGTTCGGAAGGTTGATGAGCTCCTTCCGCCATAGGCATGAAGTCTTCAGAGCAGAACCCAGCCGAGTCTCCCCTTCATCGGTAGGGTGGTCAAGCCGGAGGTCCTCAAATCCCTCCGTTATTTCATCCACCATCACCCTAGCATATCCTTCTGGAATTGGCCGGCAGTGGTAGGTTGCGCCGGGTTCAGGAGGTAAAACAGAGCCAACAGCCGCCTTGACTTTGAAGTTCAGCCATTGCGTCATAAGGTGGCAATGTTGAGACTCCGTGATAGCATCCGCGGGGTAGCTAGCAGGAGTCGTCAAGACATGCTCCGGCTGAAGCAGCTCGGTGGAAGCCACGCTGCTTCTCCGCTGAGATGGCGGGGTAGTTTCGGCATGTCGATTGGCGTCTCGTTCCTCTAGCGCTTGAACCCTTTCGTGCAGCTTCTGAATTTGGGTCTGCTCCACTTTTTTCCTCCTCTCCTGGCTTTTGTAACCGCCTGCGTCCGGAAAACCAGCCTTCCATGGAACGGAGCCTGGCGTGCCTCGTGTCCGTCTAGGGTGCTCAGGATTCCCGAGGGCCATTGTGAGCTCGTCGTTCTCTCTGTCTGGAACGAACGTCCCTTGCTGCGCTGCATCGATATAGTGCTGAAGCCTCTTGACTGGTATTCTCAAAAGCTCGTCCGTCCAAACGCACCTCCCTGATACAGGGTCCAATTTTCCGCCAGCCCCGAAGAACCAAGTCCGGCAACGGTCTGGCCAGTTCATTGTCTCTGGTTCGATCCCTTTATCAAGCAGATCATTCTCAGCCTTGGCCCACTTAGGCCGGGCTTTGAGGTAGCCACCTAACCACGTGCGATGGTGAAGCTTCTTCTTCGCAGCATTCTTCTTGTTTGTCGCTGACATCTTCTTACTATTTTCCGATGTCTTGTGGGCCACAAATGCGGGCCAGTGATCTCTGATCTTCTCATACCAGCCGATGAATTCTGGTGTCTCTTCTTTGTCGACAAACGTTTTCAGCTTATTCTTCCACCTCCTGAATAGGTCTGCCATCTTCTTAAGAGCATGAGACTTGATTAATTGCTCTTTAACTGGCTTCTCCGGATCCTCCTCTGGCGGTAGGGTGAAATTTGCCTTCAGCTCAGTCCAAAGATCATCTTTCTGCATATCATTGACATAAGACACCTCAGGGTCTTCCTTCTTAGGCTTATACCATTGGTGGATGCTGATCGGGATCTTGTCCCTAATAAGAACCCCGCACTGAGCAGTAAATGCTTCCTTTGTCCGGATGGGTTCAATCGGTTGGCCGTCGCGCGCGATTGCTGTGATCTCAAACCTTTCATCCGAGTGCAACTTTCTCTTCGGGCCTCGTCTCTTTACTGAAGTTGTGCTCGATTCGGAGGGCTAGAAAAAAGAAGAAAGACAAGAGTTAATTAATATGTGTACATACCAAAATAATGAATGCATCAATTAGCTAGTCAGCACAGGCTTAACTAATATATTTACCTGGCCGGACTCTGTTCGGTCACCGGAGCCGTCACTATGGGCTCCTTCTTGCACCAGCATTGGGTCACCGGAGCCATCATAATCATGTCTTTCCTCCTCCACTCTTCGATCACCGTAGCCTGCTTCTTCACCCTGTTCTTCCAGACCATCATTGTCGTTAATATACGACAAGATATCACCTCCGGCTAAGATTATGTCCCCCAACACCTCTTCTGCTTCCTCGTCTTGTCCGTGCTCCATTGTTTCTGCAAATATTACAACATGGCAATTATTACACAAACATGACATCAGGTGGATATATTAGTGCAAACGTAGACCTAGCTTATTCCGGGTTTGGGGTGGCCTCGGCAACGCTTCAAGGGTAGGGGCGCGGCGGGAGGGGTAGGAGACCAACATCGTTTTTTTCTAGGGTTTGGGTGTCCTCGAGAGTTTTGGTCGAGCGAGAGGGCCGGGGGTGCTCCCGTGGTATAAGTTATCACGGTCGAAGTTATCCAGGAGGGGGCTATATCGACAACGACGACATACATACATGGGAAAATAATGTTATCGGGGAGGGGGTAGGTCGAACCCCCCCTCGTGTTGAAGTTATCGGGACACGGGGTATATCGACAACGACATATCCGATAAAAAAATAAGAAGACGAAGAAGAAATAAAAAGAGGATAAGAAGATATTAATAGAGGAGAAGATTGAAGAAAAAAATAAGAAATAAAAAGAGGAGAAGAAGAAAGGAATAGAGGAGAAGATCAAAGAAAAAAAGAAGAAAAAAAGAGGAGCCGTCATTTTATTTCTCCTCTTCTTTTTCTTCTTTTTTCCTCTTCTTTTTTATTTCTCCTCTTCTTCCTCTCCTCTTCTTCTCCTTTCTTCCTCTTCTTATTTTCGTTTTTCCTCTCCTTCTTTTTCTTCTTCTTCCTTTCCTAGCTAGATATATAAAACTTTTCTAAAAATGTAAGTTTTGCATATATAAAACTTTTCCATGGATCATCATTTATCATATATATCCATCTATAGCCACATACATATATAAATGGAAAAAATGCTATGAACAAAAATACATATATACTTGGTAATATTCTATGAACATCGTTTCTCATATATATCAATGCATACATCCATGGATCATCATTGCTCATATATCCATAGTCATATATAAAAACTTTCTGTATATGAACAAAAAACTTTCTATGAACAAAAAAACATTTTTGACATATTTAGCACATTCTAAATTTTCCTAACTCTTTTACAACCACAAAAATTACTCCAACTTCATGACAGTACCCACACTCAGCGAACTTATATAGATAAAACTTTTCTAAAAATCTAACTTTTGCATATATAGATAAAACTTTTCTAAAAAAATACATATATCTAAAAAATACATCGGGGCAGGAGCGGCGCGCGGTGACGACGTCGGGCGAGGGCGCGGCGACGGCGGGCGACGGCGATGGGCGAGGGTGCGGCGAGGGCGAGGGCGCGGGGCAGGGGCGGCGCGCGTCGGGGCAGGGACGGCGCGCGGCGACGACGTCGGGCGAGGACGCGGCGACGGCGAGGGCGAGGGCGAGGGCGGGAGCGGCGGGCGGCGTCGGGGCAGCCTGGCGGCGTCGATGTCGTCGAGGGGTCGTCACGGGCAACTGCGAGATGAAGATGAAAATTTTCACAAGTGTTGGTTATATACCCAGAATTTTCACAAAGGTCTCTTTTCAGCAGCCCAAAGGGCGGGAAGCGGCGGCCTTTGGTCCCGGTTGGTGGCACCAACCGGGACTAAAGGGGGGGCATTGGTTCCGGTTGGTGCCACGAACCGGGACCAAAGGTGTGCATTGGTCCCGGTTCGTGGCACCAACCGGGACCAATGTCCCGCGCCTGCCAAAGCCGCGGTGCGGGGGATGTTTAGTCCCACCTTGCTAGCCGACGAGCGGCAGGACCTGTTTATAAGCCCTGCCCCGCCATCTCCATCGAACTCCTCTGAACTGCAGGCCTCTGGGCCTAATCTTGCACTGCTATGCCTGTGGGCCTGCTGGGCCTTCTGCGGGCCTGAATCCTGGCCCATGGATAGGTTTCTAGTCGTATTCAGGCCGTGGTGGCCCAGTAGGTGGCATTTTTTATTTTTTCCCAATTTTTTTGTTTTCTTTTTTGCTTTATTTATTTTATTTGTTTCTACTTACAACAAAATACTTATTTATTTTATTTTATTTTGTTTCTAATTACTTATTTATTTTACTTTATGATAATTCATTTTGCTATTAAAGTTTCTATCAAAAAAAGTTCTTTATGAAAATTCTTTTTGCTTTTAATGATTTTGAACAGAAAATACTTCGATAATTTTAGTTGCATCAATTTTATATGATTTTAGTTTCAATAATACTAGAGGTTTCTTATAATGTTTTGAACAGAAAATACTTTGTTAATTTTAGTTTCATAAATTTTATTAAAGTTTATTTTATTTTGTTTCTACTTATATATTTTAATAAAGTTTATATTATTTTGTTTCTAATTACTTATTTATTTTATTTGTTATTTTTCATGCACCATTTTTTCATGCATTTACTAATTATTTTGAGCTATAAGACCCTAAAATTGAAAATCATTTCAAATGAACTCTGAAAAGGTTGAAAGTTGGCATGGTATCATCATTTCATTCACATAGCATGTGCAAGAAAGTTGAGAGGATTACGGCAAAAACTAGATGCACTCCGTGTACAAAACGGACAATGGTATCATACTCGCCTGTTACAAAGTTGGCATGGTATCATCATAATAGTTGCGGGAGAAAGTCTTCACTTTTCTTCGCTTGTGTCATTTGCTTATTGCGCCGTAACCATGGATAATCTTCATCATTTATCAGGATGCTTGGGTCAGCCTTGACTTTGAAGGGAGGAATTTTATGAAACTTTTCATAATCTTCAGACATGTCTGTCTTGCCCTCCACTCCCACAATGTCCCTTTTTCCTGAAAGAACTATGTGGCGCTTTGGCTCATCGTATGATATATTCGCTTCCTTATCTCTTCTTTTTCTCGGTCTGGTAGACATGTCCTTCACATAGATAACCTGTGCCACATCATTGGCTAGGAAGAACGGTTCGTCAGTGTACCCAAGACTGTTTAGATCGACTGTTGTCATTCCGTACTGTGGGTCTACCTGTACCCCGCCTCCTGACAGATTGACCCATTTGCACTTAAACAAAGGGACCTTAAAATCATGTCCGTAGTCAAGTTCCCATATGTCCATTATGTAACCATAATATGTGTCCTTTCCCCTCTCCGTTGCTGCATCAAAGCGGACACCGCTGTTTTGGTTGGTGCTCTTTTGATCTTGGGCGATCATGTAAAATGTATTCCCATTTATCTCGTATCCTTTGTAAGTCAATACAGTCGAAGATGGTCCCCTGGACAACGAGTACAACTCATCACAAACAGTGGTGTCACCTCTGAGACGTGTTTCCAACCAACTGCTGAAAGTCCTGATGTGTTCACATGTAATCCAGTCGTCACACTGCTCCGGGTGTTTGGACCGCAGACTGTTCTTGTGTTCATCGACATACGGGGTCACCAAGGTAGAGTTTTGTAGAACTGTGTAGTGTGCTTGAGACCAAGAATGCCCGTCCCTGCATATTATTGAGTCCGCTCCTAGCGTGCCTTTTCCAGTCAGTCTCCCCTCATACCGCGATTTAGGGAGACCTATCTTCTTAAGGCCAGGAATGAAGTCAACACAAAACCCAATGACATCCTCTGTTTGATGGACCATGGAGATGCTTCCTTCTGGCCTAGCACGGTTACGGACATATTTATTTAGGACTCCCATGAACCTCTCAAAGGGGAACATATTGTGTAGAAATTTGGGCCCCAGAATGACAATCTCGTCGACTAGATGAACTAGGACGTGCGTCATGATATTGAAGAAGTATGGTGGGAACACCAGCTCAAAACTGACAAGACATTGCGCCACATCACTCCTTAGCCTTCGTATGATTTCTGGATCGATCACCTTCTGAGAGATTGCATTGAGGAATGCACATAGCTTCACAATGGCTAATCGGACGTTTTCCGGTAGAAGCCCCCTCAATGCAACCGGAAGCAATTGCGTCATAATCACGTGGCAGTCATGAGACTTTAGGTTCTGGAACTTTTTCTCTGGCATATTTATTATTTCCTTTATATTCGACGAGAAGCCAGTCGGGACCTTCATACTGAGCAGGCATTCAAAGAAGATTTCTTTCTCTTCTTTCATAAGAGCGTAGCTGGCAGGACCTTCATACTGCTTCGGAGGAATGCCGTCTTTTTCGTGCAAATGTTGCAGGTCCTCCCGTGCCTCAGGTGTATCTTTTGTCTTCCCATACACGCCCAAGAAGCCTAGCAGGTTCACGCAAAGGTTCTTCGTCACGTGCATCACGTCGATTGAAGAGCAGACTTCTAGGTCTTTCCAGTAGGGTAGGTCCCAAAATATAGATTTCTTCTTCCACATGGGTGCGTGTCCCTTAGCGTCATTCGGAACAGCTAGTCCGCCGGGACCCTTTCCAAAGATTACGTATAAATCATTGACCATAGCAAGTACGTGATCACCGGTACGCATGGCGTGCTTCTTCCGGTGATCTGCCTCGCCTTTGAAATGCTTGCCTTTCTTTCGACATTGATGGTTGGTCGGAAGAAATCGACGATGGCCCAGGTACACATTCTTCCTGCATTTGTCCAGGTATATACTTTCAGTGTCATCTAAACAGTGCGTGCATGCGTGGTATCCCTTGTTTGTCTGTCCTGAAAGGTTACTGAGAGCGGGCCAATCGTTGATGGTTACAAACAGCAACGCGTGCAGGTTAAATTCCTCCAGTTTGTGCTCATCCCACGTACGTACACCGTTTCCATTCCACAACTGTAAAAAGTCACTACTTTATCTCCAGACCTATAAACAATAGGTCCCAATTCGGGAGTAAAGAGTTAATCCATGATTAGGAATCTAGTTATTAGCTATTTTGAACAAATCCCTAAACTCAAAGTTCTTCAACTAATGGCCTTAGGTACACATCAATGTTTTTGCCGGGTTGCTTAGGGCCTTGGATGAGAACTGGCATCATAATGAACTTCCGCTTCATGCACATCCAAGGAGGAAGGTTATACATACATAGAGTCACGGGCCAGGTGCTGTGATTGCTGCTCTGCTCATCGAAAGGATTAATGCCATCCGCGCTTAAACCAAACCATACGTTCCTTGGGTCAGCTGCAAACTCAGCCGAGTACTTTCTCTCGATTTTTCTCCACTGCGACCCGTCAGCGGGTGCTCTCAACTTCCCGTCTTTCTTACGGTCCTCACTGTGTCATCGCATCAACTTGGCATGCTCTTCGTTTCTGAACAGACGTGTCAACCGTGGTATTATAGGAGCATACCACATCACCTTCGCAGGAACCTTCTTCCTGGGGGGGGGGGGCTCGCCGTCAACATCACCAGGGTCATCTCGTCTGATCTTATACCGCAATGCACCGCATACCGGGCATGCGTTCAGATCCTTGTACGCACCGCAGTAGAGGATGCAGTCATTAGGGCATGCATGTATCTTCTGCACCTCCAATCCTAGAGGGGATACGACCTTCTTTGCTGCATATGTACTGTCGGGCAATTCGTTATTCTTTGGAAGCTTCTTCTTTAATATTTTCAATAGCTTCTCAAATCCTTTGTCAGGCACAACGTTGTCTGCCTTCCACTGCAGCAATTCCAGTACGGTACCGAGCTTTGTGTTGCCATCTTCGCAATTGGGGTACAACCCTTTTTTGTGATCCTCTAACATGCGATCGAACTTCAGCTTCTCCTTTTGACTTTCGCATTGCGTCCTTGCATCGACAATGACCCGGCGGAGATCATCATCATGGGGCACTGGTTCCTCTTGATCTTCAGCAGCTTCCCCCATTGCAGCATCATTGGGCACATCGTATGGTTCCTCTTGATCTTCAGCAGCTTCCCCCGTTGCAGCATCACCGTATTCAGGGGGCACATAGTTGTCGTCGTCCTCTTCTTCTTCGCCATCATCCATCATAACCCCTATTTCTCCGTGCCTCGTCCAAACATTATAGTGTGGCATGAAACCCTTGTAAAGCAGGTGGGTGTGAAGGATTTTTCGTTCAGAGTAAGACTTCGTATTCCCACATGTAGGGCATGGACAACACATAAAACCATTCTGCTTGTTTGCCTCAGCCACTTCGAGACAATCATGCACGCCCTTAATGTACTCGGAGGTGTGTCTGTCACCGTACATCCATTGCCGGTTCATCTGCGTGCATTATATATAATTAAGTGTGTCAAAAACCATTACAGAACATCATGAATAGATAATTAAGTGAGCAAATTAATAGAAGTTCATTATCACATTAAAACCAAAGTACATACATAGTTCTCATCTAACAACATATAGCTCTCCAGAGCATCTAATTAATTAAACCATACATTGAAACTATGTAAAACATTTCAATGCGAAAACAAATGCGATCATAATCGCAACCAATGTAGCAATTGATCCAACGGCATAATGATACCAAGCCTCGGTATGAATGGCATATTTTCTAATCTTTCTAATCTTCAAGCACATTGCATCCATCTTGATCTTGTGATCATCGACGACATCCGCAACATGCAACTCCAATATCATCTTCTCCTCCTCAATTTTTTTTTATTTTTTCCTTCAAGTAATTGTTTTCTTCTTCAGCTAAATTTAACCTCTCGACAATAGGGTCGGTTGGAATTTCCGGTTCAACCATCTCCTAGATAAATAAAATCTATGACACGTTGGTCGGCATAATTGTCATAAACAATAAATGAACCAAATAGTTATAAAAAGATAATATATACCACATCCGAATCATAGACAGGACGAGGGCCGACGGGGGCGGATACCAAAACCATCGCACTATATAATAAGAAGGAATAATAAAAGTAACAAAATTAGACAAGTATCTATCTGAAGTAAGAATTTTTTTCTTTCAGAAAGAAGATAAGAACAAGAGGCTCACCACGGTGGTGCTGGCGACGAGATCGGCGCGGGCGATCGACGGCGGTGAAGACGGGGACGGGACGTGACGGACCGCTAAACCTAGACAAATCTCGAGGAAAATGGAGCTCGGAGGTCGAATTTCGAGAGGAGAAAGATTAACTAGTGTGGCTCAGACATTTCATCGAACACCTCATGTGCATAGGAGGTGAGCTAGAGCACCCAAACGCCCTCCCCTCGACGGCCAGAAAAAATAGAGCACTGTGGAGTGCTCTGCTGCGGCGATGGGGTATATATAGGCAACTCATTTGTCCCAGTTCGTGGCTAGAACCGGTACTAAATCCGGGCCTTCTGTCCCGGTTCATGCCAAGAACCGGGACCAATGGTTGTGGGCCAGGAGCGAGGCCCATTAGTCCCGGTTCGTGCCTCGAACCGGGACAAATGGTTCCATACGAACCGGGACCAATGCCCACGAGGCCCCGGCCGGCCCCTTGGGCTCACGAACCGGGACAAATGCCCCCATGGGTCCCGGTTCGTGACTGAACCGGGACTAATGGGCTTGCCATGCCCGAACGAAAGCCCTGTTTTCTACTAATGCCTCTTAACTGGTGGTGATGGATTGCAGGCATGTACTATGTGGGGGTGATGTTCTAACTGATGTTCCTTCAGCAATTTTCAGATCTTGTTTCATGGAGCGAGTGACTATTGCGACCTTCAAAGTCTGGTATGGCGAGGGCGTTTGTAGGTGTACCTTTCATTTACTTTTGGTTCAGTAATATTTTCAATCTCCGACGGTTGGCGTACAATCGAACGAAGAAGAAGACTAGTATAATTTTCAAGGTATTTTTATTTTTCACTGATCGTTCTGTATTCAATTGTTTGTCCATTGTACTGATCATTATTTTTCTTAATATTTACCAGGTATAAGATGACCTTTGTGTGTCTATTAAAAACTAGTTACTCGTGATTGGAATAAATTAGTTTGACTCTTTGCAAAAAAAAGTTAAGCTCAACCATTCTGGAAAAAAGAATAATCTGCATTCGTAGCACTGCTTAATCTGTGGGTTCGTCCGGCTCTTGAGATAATCCAAAAGTTAACTGAACATGATTTGTAACATTCCGTATTACTTCACCAGGGAATAAAATGACATCCTAAAAGGAAGAGAACAAAACATAAATTTGTATCAGGATAGAGGAGTCATCTCCATGAAGAACGGAAAATAAATAGAAGAGAAGGAGGTCCCTTATCTATTTAAGCATATAATGATCCCACTTTGCAGTATGTATCTGTAAGGAGGTGACATGTTGCACTACATTTTAATTTTCTTACTACCACATTCCACTAGATTTTAGAAAGCTAATTCCACTTCGCATCTTTTAGTGATTTGAGGTGGCTAACATGTGGGGACAACATTTATTTTACGCGTCCAATGTGCGTTGCCCAGTTAGTCAAATTCGCAGGCCGTGTATGTTAGCACTCACCTAATTTGTACTCCCTCTGTAAACTTAAATCATTAAAGTAGTGATCTAAATGCTCTTATATTAGTTTACAGAAGGAGTAATATAAAAATGTTTAGACCATTAAAATAGTAATATACATGCTTTTATGTTAGTTTACGGAGGGAGTAGTAGATATGATGCTAACTTTGTTAACAGTTGATTATTAAATTAGTTTGACCTTTCCAAATTAAATGAAATTACTCATAACCATTCTGGAAGAAAGAATAACCCAGGCGCATACCACTGGTTAAATTTGTGGATTCGCCCGGCTCTTGAGATTATCCAAAAGTTAAACATGATATGTTGGATTTCCGCATCACGATCTGAGGGAACGGGATGAGATGACACCCTAGAGAACAAAAGATAAATATTTTTTCTAAGCAGGACATGGTTCAAGAACGACAAGTCCTCTCCATATGAAAGAAAAAATAAAGACCAAAGGAGGTATATATCTCTGATATAGCTGAGCATATTATTCATGAGGTCCATATCTCTCCACCTGTCTTCTCAAACGAAAATAAAGTGTCATGTGTCCGTATACAACAACGATCTCTGTCTTTTCAGATAGTACATTATACGAATGCTGCTAACTATGCTTGCTTGGCGCTTTGGCAGAAAAGATGAATATAGATGATGAGTGCGAAGCGATTCGCCACACGATGCTCAATCGCTTAGGGTGGCTACTGCCAAGCAAAGTACGTGAAGAAATCCACTTGGGGCGTGTTTGGTTGTCCGCATCGGGCCCAAACAAGCCCGCGCGGGAAAAAAAGAAGCCTGTTTGGTTGCCCGTTTTCATTGTTGGGCCTGCATCGCACGCTTCTTAAAGCATTTTTGGGCCTGGCTCACTGGGAATGCATGAATCGGCAGTTTCTCCATGGTCAGGCCGGAGCGGTGCACGTGGGCGGCGGCGGCTGCACGCGCGCCGCCACGCTCGAGAAGCCGCGTTGCTTCTCGAAGCGCCGACAGTTATTAGCCTCACCGCCCCTCACCGCTCCCTCTCCCCACTCTTCCCCACTCTCCCAACTCTCACCGGCGGTGGCGGATCGGAGCAGAGGAAGAAGACCACCGGACTCCATCACCGGCGGCGGCGGATCAGAGCAGAGGAAGAAGACCAGCGGACTCCATCAATGGCGGTAAGCACTTCTCTCTCTTCGACATGCACGCTATATTCGATCCACGGCAATAGATTCGATCCACGGCGGATGGGAATGGGGAATAGAGGTAGATAAGCATAGGGATAGTTCATACTAGTTCCTAGTAGTTCATACGAGTTCATCCATGCAAGATCGAAATGCAGAAGGGGGATTGGGGGATTGGGGGATAGGGGATAGGGGGATAGGGGGTGGACAACGGACATCGGCTGACCGCGGCGGCCGTCACCGGCGTGCAGAGCGGCTGGTCGAGCCGCTGGCTTCTTCTTCTTCTTCATCGCCGTGTGGGCCGGCGGGTCGTCGTCATCGTCCTCGGCGGAGTCGAGGTCGATCTGCCAGGTACGACGCCCTGGCTCCGGCGCCCTCGCTAGCATGTGCACTGCTTCTTCTTCCTCCTCCTTAGGCTTTCCACCGATGACCGCCGGCGAGGCGATAGCCGTCTCCCAGTACACTGCGGCACGGCGGTCATTAGGAGCCCAGTAGGTCTTGCACTTACACCACTTCTTCCTATGTTTAGCGTCGTCGGAGATGGCCTGATTCATGGCCCAGCGAATCATGACAACTGCCGTCGTGCCCTTCACTGGGTCAGGAATCGGCGTCTTCAGCTCTTCTTTAGTGGCCTTCATGAGCACTGCATTAGATTCGTTCTGCATGTCCGGCATGGAGCCGAAGTTCGAGCACACCTCCATGGTGTTCTCGAACTTGGTGCGGTCACCAGCCGACCACCCGAGGAAGAAGGCCCTCCAGCCAATACCCTAAGGGAAGGGGTTGGCGTTGGAGCTAGAGCTAGAGCTCATGGCGATGGGGAGGAGGAAGGTTGACAGTGAGAAAAGAGAGGGGGTGGGTAAGTAGTGGTGGGCAGGGTGAGTAAATATAGGGGGAATGGAGAGGAGGAGAAGAGTGACAGTCATGCTGTTTTAACTCCATGCTCTTCAATTAGCTATGAACTGCTCTTCAATTAGCCATGAACTCTGTGTTGTGCTTGACTCTATGAATTGTGTGCAGATCGAGGAGAGCAATGAGATGGACACGGAGGTGCTCCCGGCTCTTGACAACAAGGGCAAGCAGCCCCTTCACCCAATGCCCGACGAAGTTGTGCTGCCGCCCACCGCCGAGGAAGACCCGAAGACGCCCGAGGATGGCGACGACGAGGGCATGGAGGATCCCCCCCAGCAACAAGCGCCGCAACTACGACCACTACCATCAGAAGGATGGCCCAACTCACTTCTGCAAGGTCATCCTTGCACCGAAGCTTGAGTGCATCCCCATGCCCCTGGACTTCACCAAGCACTTCGTCGCGGTGCCGACGGAGTTCAAGCTCAGGAACAACACCGACTGCTCCTGGAAGGTGACGGTCAAGCTGATGAACGGCAGGGTGACCCTGGATCAGGGTTGGGCCAGCTACCAGCCGTTCATCAGATCAAGATCGGCTACATGGTGACGTTCAAGCTCCTCACTCCCGATACCCTCAAGGTCATCATCTTCGACGACAATGGCATTGAGGTCGTCAACAAGTGCAGGAAGCACGACGAAGCCTTCGTCGCCAAGGAGTAGGGTCGGGCCACCTCTTTCCAGCGTACTATCGAGTCTGCTTTTAACATGTTTATGGTTTAGGCGTTGAACTGTTATGAAGTGTGGTACTGCTTATATCTGAATTATGCTAGTTGATACTCTGTTTATACTCTGTTGTGCTTATGATGTGTGCTGCTGAAGTGTGGTGGTAACCTCATCAACTAGCCAAAGAGGTTACTACACACCAGACGTTGCATACAACCAAACACCATGCCTTGGGTTTGTCCATAAAATGCAGGCAACCAAACACCAGGCAATGTTGTTCTGCTCATGCAGGCAAGAGGCCATGCAGGCAACCAAACAACATGCAGATGGTGCATTTGAGGCTCCATTTGTATAGTCAGGTTGGATGGAAAAGTATATGCAATGCGGACACTGTAGCGCACGGCAACCAAACACGTCCTTGGTTTCATGCGCACGTCGAAAGAGCCGGCCGCTGGTAGTGCTCGATCTTTGACAAATCAAAGAAGTGTCGCCCTCACGCCGATCCGGCGAAAGCTGCGACTGCGATGCGGCGGCTCGGCGAGCACTCCACGGAAAATAAATGATCACGACATACACATTCGCTTGTCGCGTTCGATCGTCCCGCTGAGCCTACGTACGGCTTATTCCTAGGTCAATACTCAGCAGTGGTGTAGTGTTGGTTAGCAGGATGGATAGACATCGCGGCGCCATTCCGCCCCGTCGTTGGTGTGCTCTCGGTTCGCCGCACGATTTTGACGTGATATATGTGCGGGGTTGAAGCCTGACCACTCTCAACTATCGGGATGGTGGCTTTGGTTGGTGATATGATGCGTAGGTTGTGTGCTGCCAGGAACCAGGTCTTCAGGCGAAAGGGAGATGAGGAAAGCCAGGGGCGAGGCCGCATGCCTGAGAGAGAGAGAGGAGCACCGGAATTTGTCCCTGCATGTTCCATGTCGATCGATGTTGCGGGTCACGATCTCGGCCCAGGATCGAGTGGCTTCCAGGCGCGCCATCGTGTCGTTCGTGCGGTGTGGATGGCTTTGCTGAAAGGTGTTTATTGTCTCCCTGTTTGCTTAGCAGGCAGTCGTGCGCTCTTAATTTTGATGGATTTGGTATGAACAGGTTGCATGAACAACACACGTTTTAGTTGCCGGTGAACACGCATGTATTTCGTGGTCCGTTTATACGTCACCTGCCATGGTAACCGGGTCTAACTAAATGGGCGATCACCATGCGGCTTGCTAGCTTCTGCGCGGACGTCAGAAGCCATCGGCAACAGCTTAACTGTCGGTCACTCCGCCTCCAGCCCTCCACGGACGCGATGCAGACGTGCCCGCGCCGACGGCACAGGGCAAAAAACCATCAGATCAACAAAAAAAGCTCGACATAGCAACGTAAACTCATCAGATTCGAGAAGGACATAAAACTCTCTAACCTCATGGTACCGGCGTACCGCCAAAAGAACGAGAGAAATTTTATTCTCATAAAACTATGATGATGACTAAACTATGGCGAAGAATATAGAGGTCTTGAAGATCCGAGGTCTCTCCATCTATTAGCGCCAAGATGGCAGCCGGAGGTGAGGGGACCTAAATTTCTCAGATGACGACAGCGTCAGCACAAGAAACCATGGGATAGATCAATGTAGGTCTCTCCACTTGAGGTCCCACTTAAGAGGCCCAATATCAAGTATATATCGCAGGCCTCTTTGTAGTCCATCAGTAAGGCCCTTTTGGACCCAGGAAAGCAGGCCCATTTAGTTGTGTCCACTCAAAAAAAGTTCCAGTTCTTACGGCTACGAAAATGAAACCGCATGCAGAACAACAGGAGCATATTTTTCCATCGCCCGTGGCGTCCCCCCATGGGTGGTCTGGGCTGGCCTGTTCCGGTTCTGACTCGGCTCTTCTTTGTAACACCCCAAGAATCATGCTACAGTAATCTTCTCTCTAATCTTGCCAAGTCATCATGTTTTTCAAGCTTAAGTGCCACTTGCTCAAAATCAATCTCAAATTCAAATTTAAATTGAAAGTCAAATTTCTGTTTATTCAAACTGTCCAACAAAAATGTTCGTTGGGTTGCAAATAATCACTAAGTAATTGTCATGTAGAAAAAAAAAATATTTGAAATGTTAAATTGCCCCTAACCTATTTAAAACAGTGCCCAAAACAGCCCAAATCCATTTGTATTTAAGTAAAATTCTAAATCATCTTCCCTCCAAACTTTTTGTGGCAGTGCTAAATATTGCAAGTTAATTTGTGGCAGGTTCCCCATTTTACAAAAGTCATTTGATGGCTAAATAAAATACAAAAGTGCAGCTGTAAAAGAAAACAGAAAAGGAAGAGAATAAAAGAAAATTAGAGCAATGTACCTTTGGGCTTGCACTGCACAGTGCACGGCCTGACCCGTTTAGCCGGCCTTTCTTCTTCCCCGCACCTCGAAGGCTGTGCGTGCGCCATGGCCGTCCGCGGCCGATGACGTCGCGTGATGCACGCCACGGCGACACCCCTGTAGCCATGAGGTGGATAAGGGCGTCGCCCTGGCCCTAGAGACAACCCTAGATCCCCACTTCCCCTTCCCCATCGCTCTCTCCCTCGCTCTTCCCTCTCTCCCGAGCGCTGCCATGGGCGATCCCGCTGAAGCTCATAGCCATCGTCGTCCCCGTGCCCCCTCATCGTATCCGGCTACTCCGCCGTGCTCATCTACGTCGTCCACGGGCCTCCGTTCGAGCCCGGGAGCACCCTAGTGGCGGAGTGCTCCTTCTTCTTCCTCGGCATCACCGGACCTCACCGCGGTTGATCAGCTCCACCCCTGCGCTACTAAGCCCGGTGAGCACCGACCGTTCTCCCTCTGTCCCCTCCTCGTTGTTCTGCCTCTAGCCGCCGCCCCATCACGACCGAACCCACCTTCGCCTTCCTTGTCGCCGCCACGACGACTGCTTGCAGAGCTCGAAACCGAGCTTTACCTTGTGTTCCTGGGATCCCCAGGAACCCGTCGCTGCCCCTAGCTCGCCTTTCCGTGCAACGCAGCCCCAAAAGCGAGCTCGTCGACTTGCTCTGCCGCGGCCGTCGACGTCGTTGGCCACTCCCTCCCCCTGCTGCTGCCACAGCCGCTGTTCGACGAGCGCTGCTGCGTACGTTCGAACGCACCCTAGGGCGCGTCAAATGGGCGCCCGTAGCCAATTTCTGGTGAGTGCCCTAGCCCCTCCATCGCGGTCTGCATCGTCAGACCATCGCCGAAGGCGCGCCACCATTTGAAACCGGCTCGAGTCGCTGACTCGTGGGCCCGGGTAATTAGCCTCTTAATGCAGGCGCTAAACACCCGCTGACACGTGGGCCCCATTGCAGATGATTAGGTTACACTGGTACTCGTCGGTGCTATACAAACAATTTTAACCCCTTTCCGCGACAGCGTTCGGAACCGTCACCTAGTGAGTGTGGGCGATAGGGGGTCCTTCCCACACGACCCAGAAACCGTCGGGGATATGCCCTCCTGGCACACATGCTCGGCAGAGGTCGTGTGCGTTCGGCGAGCACTCAAATACAGAAATACGTACAATAATGCTAAAAAATACAATTATATAGGCGAAATCATTTCCGGTTGTAAGTACATCCCACACAGTCAGTCACCGCTAAACGTTTCCGTTCGTATATACATCCCACACAGTCACTCCAAGGAAAACGTTTGCACAAGGTGGCGTAACGCAAACAGTTTTCAAGAGAATGTCGTGTGTGATTGTTCATTGATCCAACACGGTTTATTCCTAAAAACTGTGTGCGTTGCCTGAGGTCATCGCCCACGGTGTTTTCTCAATAACCGTTCGCAATAGGAAAACTCAATTTGCAAGCTAATTGGCCAATTAGCGGGCTAATTGCCCTATTATTAATAATCCATTTACTAATCTAATTGACATTCATATTAAGCACATAATATATTCCATTTCCATATTAAGGAAGCAGGATTTCATAACTGAAATACATCAGAGTACAACATGATATACCTTCAGCACTCAGCTATCCCATTACACAACTGCACCAGCAGCAAGTTTCACATGCAACATCTAGAACCTTTCAAAATTAGCATCATAGAAGGTACATAGAGAGATGCATCTCATCTGAAAAACTGCTGAAGCGGAAGGCGAATATTGAGCCTTCATTCATGTTGAAGGTCTTTGCAACTTTAGGCGAGTGCCTGTGGATGATTGATCGTCCATCCTTCGACCTCTTTAGAAACACTTCAATATTGAACTGTGGGTGTTGTATGAAAATTTTCCTCGCCTCCTGACCACAGAGGTGGTTTGAGAGGTAATCATCAGTGAAGCTTGAAAACAAGGATGTGTATAAATATCTTCTCTATATTGAAAATGGGGCAAACAAATAAAAAAAGGCAAGGTATAATAGTTAGTACCATCTTGTAAACCTCAGTGCTTCCCATTGTTTTCCCGCAACACATATAAGGTAGTTAGTCATCAGGTTAAGTAAGGTTCGCATGCTATTAGTAAAATATGTTGATGATAAATAAGCACATTGCAGATTCATCAGATTAATTCAAGCCACATAGAAAATCCATTTATCCAAACCAAGCATGATTAAGGACTAGGAAATATAGCACTTGTATATGTTTCTCATGTATTAAGTGCAGCCAAATTCGATTTATACCTCACATGGTATACAATAACAGAATGCAGCCACAACAATTGAACATCGCATTGCAGAATTGAACCAAGCAGTTAACTAAACACCACAACAAATGAACCAAACGTTAACTGAGCACCACATTGCACAATATAACATACTCCTAATAGAAGATCAGACAGTTAACCAAACCAAGCATGCTTAACAACTTGGAAATATAGCAATTGTATTTGTTTCTCGTGTATTTAGTACAACCAAATTCGATTTATTTCTCACATGGTATATAATAACAGAATGCAGCCACAACAATTGAACATCGCATTGCAGAATTGAACCAAGCAGTTAACTAAACACCACAACAAATGAACGAAACGTTAACTGAGCACCACATTGCACAATATAACATACTCATAATAGAAGATCAGACAGTTAACCAAACCAAGCATGCTTAACAATTTGGAAATATTGCACCCTGAAGAATTGAACATAATATTTGCAGAATTGAACCAAGCAGTTAACTGAACACCACATTGCACGACATATAGAACATATATACTAGAGCAGAAGATTGCATGGTAAAAGTAGATAGCATAATTCACCAGAATTTTTTAAGGAAAGGCAGTAGCTAGCAAACTGAACATGGGTCCTTATAGTGAGCCAATAAGACAAGCTACTCCTCATTGTCGGAGATATCGATGACGATTGGCTCCTTGGACATGGAAGAGGGCGAGGCCTCCGCATCGTGGGTGCCCTCGTTGTAGTGGTGAGTTGCCTGAGCCGCTCCGGCCACCAACCTGTTGGCTCTCGAGATGAGGTAAGCACGTGCACGCTGAGAAAACACCTTATAGTCTTCGTCAAAGGCACCGACGGTGGCCTCGAGAAAACGCCATGAACTATCATTTAAAGCAGCCAACAGCGTCGCGACATCGGCGTGCGAGGCGTCAACGGTGGCCTCGACGGCGAGGTGCTCCTCCAAAATCTGGGGGTCGACACGAATGGCAGCCATCGTGACCTCATCCGCGCGTGCGGCCGCGATTTGGTTCTCCGCTGCCAAATGCTCCTTGAGATCCTGGCTATACTGCGTGTTGGAGAACGCAACATTTCAAAAAAATTCCTACGATCACGCAAGATCTATCTATGAGATGCATAGCAACAAGCGGGGAGAGTGTGTCCATGTACCCTCATAGACCGAAAGCGGAAGCGTTAAGTAACGCAGTTGATGTAGCCGAACGTCTTCGCGATCCAACCGATCAAGTACCGAATCCACGGCACCTCCGCGATCTACACACGTTCAGCTCGGTGACGTCCCTCGAACTTCTAGATCCAGCTGAGGTTGAGGGAGAGTTTCGTTAGCACGACGGCGTGTTGACGGTGCCGATGAAGTTACCGCCGCAGGGATTCGCTTAAGCACTACGACAATATGACCGAGGTGGAAATATGTGGAGGGGGCACCGCACACGGCTAAGATCGACTTGTGTGTCTATGGGGTGCCCCTCCCCCGTATATAAAGGAGGGGAGGAGGGGGGCGGCCGGCCCTCATGGTGCGCCCCCAAGGGGGGATTCCTACTCCTACTAGGAGTAGGTTTCCCCCCTTTCCTAGTCCAACTAGGAGGGGGGAGGAAGGGGAAGAAGAGAAGAAGGAAAGGGGGGCCGGCCCCCCTCCCAATTCGGATTGGGATTGGGGGGGCGCCCCACCTCTTGGCCGCCTCCTCTCTCTTCCACTAAAGCCCATGTAGGCCCATTAAGCCCCCGGGGGGTTCCGGTAACCCCATGGTACTCCGGTATATGCCTGAACTCATCCAAAACCATTCCGGTGTCCAAACATAACCTTCCAATATATCAATCTTCATGTCTCGACCATTTCGAGACTCCTCGTCATGTCCGTGATCAAATCCGGGACTCCGAACTACCTTCGGTACATCAAAACACATAAACTCATAATACCGATCGTCATCTAACGTTAAACGTGCGGACCCTACGGGTTTGAGAACTATGTAGACATGACCGAGACTCATCTCCAGTCAATAACCAGTAGCGGAACCTGGATGCTCATATTGGTTCCTAAATATTCTACGAAGATCTTTATCGGTCAAACCGCATAACAACATACGTTGTTCCCTTTGTCATCGGTATGTCACTTGCCCGAGATTCGATCGTCGGTATCATCATACCTAGTTCAATCTCGTTACCGGCAAGTCTCTTTACTCGTTCCATAATGCATCATCCCGTAACTAACTCATTAGTCACATTGCTTGCAAGGCTTATAGTGATGTGCATTACCGAGAGGGCCCAAAGATACCTCTCCAACAATCGGAGTGACAAATCATAATCTCGATCTATGCCAACTCAACAAACACCATCGGAGACACCTGTGGAGCATCTTTATAATCACCCAGTTACGTTGCGACGTTTGATAGCACACTAAGTGTTCCTCTGGTATTTGGGAGTTGCATAATCTCATAGTCATAGGAATATGTATAAGTTATGAAGAAAGCAATAGCAATAAACTAAACGATCATAGTGCTAAGCTAACGGATGGGTCAAGTCAATCACATCATTCTCTAATGATGTGATCCCATTGATCAAATGACAACGCATGTCTATGGCTAGGAAACTTAACCATCTTTGATTAAAGAGCTAGTTAAGTAGAGGCATACTAGTGACGTTCTGTTTGTCTATGTATTCAGACATGTACTAAGTTTCCGGTTAATACAATTCTAGCATGAATAATAAACATTTATCATGATATAAGGAAATATAAATAACAACTTTATTATTGCCTCTAGGGCATATTTCCTTGAGTCTCCCACTTGCACTAGAGTCAATAATCTAGATTACATAGTAATGATTCTAACACCCATGGAGTCTTGGTGCTGATCATGTTTTGCTCGTGAGATAGGCTTAGTCAACGGGTCTGCAACATTCAGATCCGTATGTATTTTAGAAATCTCTATGTCTCCCTCCTTGACTTGATCGCGGATGGAATTGCACCAGTATTGTCACAAAAGATTTTCATTGAACGCGATGCAGTAGGTATGGCACCTAGATCGGATATGAACTCCTTCATTTGCTGCTTCTGAAGGAGCTATGTACTCCGCTTCACACGTAGATCCTGCCACGACGCTTTGCTTAGAACTGCACCAACTGACAGCTGTACCGTTCAATATAAACACGTATCCGGTTTGCGAATTAGAGTCTTCCGGATCAGTGTCAAAGCTTGCATTGACGTAACCATTTACGACGAGCTCTTTGTCACCTCCATAAACGAGAACATATCCTTAGTCCTTTTCAGGTATTTCAGGATGTTCTTGACCGCTGTCCAGTGATCCACTCCTAGATTACTTTGGTACCTCCCTGCTAAACTAATAGCAAGGCACACATCAGGTCTGTTACACAGCATGCATACATGATAGAACCTATGGCTGAAGCATAGGGAATGACTTCATTTTCTCTCTATCTTCTGCAGTGGTCGGGCATTGAGTCTGACTCAACTTCACACCTTGTAGCACAGGCAAGAACCCTTTCTTTGCTTGATCCATTTTGAACTTCTTCAAAAATTTATCAAGGTATGTGCTTTGTGAAAGTCCAATTAAGAGTCTTGATCTATCTCTATAGATCTTGATGCCTAATATATAAGCAGCTTCACCGAGGTCTTTCATTGAAAAATTCTTATTCAAGTATCCTTTTATGCTATTCAGAAATTCAGTATCATTTCGGATCAACAATATGTCATCCACATATAATATTAGAAATGCTACAGAGCTCCCACTCACTTTCTTGTAAATACAGGCTTCTCCAAATGTATAAGCCCATATGCTTTGATCACACTATCAAAGCGTACATTCCAACTCCGAGAGGCTTGCACCAGTCCATAAATGGATCGCTGGAGCTTACAAACTTTGTTAGCACCTTTTGGATCGACAAAACCTTCTGGTTGCATCATATACAACTCTTCTTTAAGATGTCCATTTAGGAATGCAGTTTTGACATCCATTTGCCAAATTTCATAATCATAAAATGCGGCAATTGCTAACATGATTCGCACGGACTTAAGAATCGCTACGGGTGAGAAGGTCTCATCGTAGTCAACTCCTTGAACTTGTCAAAAAACCTTTCACAACAAGTCGAGCTTTGTAGATAGTAATATTAACGTCAGCTTCAGTCTTCTTCTTGAAGATCCATTTATTCTCTATGGCTTGCCGATCATCGGGCAAGTCAACCAAAGTCCATACTTTGTTCTCATACATGGATCCCATCTCAGATTTCATGGCCTCAAGCCATTTCACGGAATCTGGGCTCATCATCGCCTCCTCATAGTTCGTAGGTTCGTCATGGTCAAGTAACATGACCTCCAGAACAGGATTACCGTACCACTCTGGTGTGGATCTTACTCTGGTTGACCTACGAGGTTCGGTAGTAACTTGATCAGAAGTTTTATGATCATCATCATTAGCTTCCTCACTTACTGGTGTAGGAATCACTGAAACTGATTTCTGTGATGAACTACTTTCCAATGAGGGAGCAGGTACAATTACCTCATCAAGTTCTACTTTCCTCCCACTCACTTCTTTCGAGAGAAACTCCTTCTCTAGAAAGGTCCATTCTTAGCAACGAATATCTTGCCTTCAGATCTGTGATAGAAGGTGTACCCCACGGTCTCCTTTGGGTATCCAATGAAGATGCATTTCTCCGATTTGGGTTCGAGCTTATCAGGTTAAAGCTTTTTCACATAAGCATCACAACCCCAAACTTTGAGGAAGACAGCTTAGGTTTCTTGCCAAACCACAGTTCGTATGGTGTCGTCTCAACAGATTTAGATGGTGCCCTATTTAACGTGAATGCAACTTTCTCTAATGCATAACCCCAAAACGATAGTGATAAATCGGTAAGAGACATCATTGATCGCACCATATCTCATAAAGTACGGTTATGACGTTCGAACACACCATTACGCTGTGGTGTTCTAGGTGGCGTGAGTTGCGAAACTATTCCGCATTGTTTCAAATGAAGACCAAACTCGTAACTCAAATATTCGTCTCCGCGATCAAATCGTAGAAACTTTATTTTCTTGTTACGATGATTTTCCACTTCACTCTGAAATTCTTTGACTTTTCAAATGTCTCAGACTTATGTTTCATCAAGTAGATATACCCATATCTGTTCAAATCATCTGTGAGGGTCAGAAAAATAACGGTACCCGCCGCGAGCCTCAACACTCATCGGATCGCATACATCAGTATGTATTATTTCCAATAAGTCAGTTGCTCGCTCCATTGTTCCGGAGAACGGGGTTTTAGTCATCTTGCCCATGAGGCATGGTTCGCAAGCATCAAGTGATTCATAATCAAGTGATTCCAAAAGCCCATCAGCATGGAGTTTCTTCATGCGCTTTACACCAATATGACCTAAACGGCGGTGCCACAAATATCACTGGTGCACGTCGGTCCTAAACAAACGGTTTTTTACCCCTTTCCGCGACGGCATTTGGAACCGTCGCCAAGTGAGTGTGGGCGATAGGGGGGGTCCTTCCCACACGACCCAGAAACCGTCGGGGATAGGGAGCCTTGATGCATACAATTGTCCCTATATAACCTTTTCTGATATCTCGAATATCCCAAACGCTTCATCCTTGCTACTCGTTTGTGCACGCATTGCCATCGCAATCGGAGTTTTGTGGTTCTGCCTAAAACCAAGCAGATTCTAGGCACGGGAGCTTTCCAGGCAGATTCTAGGCAGATTCGAGGCACGGGTGATTTACGATGCCTGGCACATCACAAACAGTTCATGATTATAAACCGTGTACGATAGGTAGACAATCACACACATTTAGTTTTCCCGCACCGTATGTGATAGTGTCTGACATCACACACGCTTTGCAAACGGCAACTATGTGCATGCTTGCACACGTTTCCTCTCTGTGAACCATCTCGGATTATGGTGTATATCGCAAACGTTTGTGTTCTACCAACCGTGTGTGCCGTAATGACCCGCACAACGCAATTTCGCCCTAATTTAATTGCTGCTTTTTAAAATTGTACCTAATTTAAACTTGAAAGTAGGCTATAGCTTTATTCATATCCATCAGGTTCAAACAACCAATGCATTAGTCGATTCACAGGTACATATGTTTAAGAATTACAGAAGCACCAAATAAAGAATGATGTACCAGGCTTCTATACTTGTACTATTACATATGGTAAAGAAAGAGGCGACAGACATTCCAGTTGCTGAACAAGGTGAAGCGGAATGGCCCTATTGTGCTCTCCTGGATGCAGAAGGCATGCAGGACTCTAGTCCAACCCCTTGTGATGGCCGGCCGCAAATCATGTAGTTTGAGAGGTAATCTTGAGTAAACTGCTTCAGGATCCACTGCAAAAGAAAAAAGATTCAGATATTGTCATCTAACACAACTCATTACAGGCAGTAAAAAGAAGGCTACAGGGTTCTTACTTACCATCCTGCAGTTCACTGTTGTCTTGCATAAAGTGTAAACAAATAGTTCGATTGACATCTTTTGACCCATTTATTAACAATCTTTATCAATTTCCTCACTTGATGCTGGTTGATGAATATCTCATTGCCCCATGCGTAGAAAGGGTCGAAGTGTGGATCTTTGGCAATGATATATGTACCTAAAAGCACCAAGTTAATATTAGAAGCTAAACAACAATTGAAAAAATGATGTAGTACAACATTCCATCCATCCCATTATATAAGATTTTATTACATGTATATCTAGACATCATTAGAACATTAAGGTAACACTCTTCCTTGTTGCTATGTAGCCTGGGATTGCATATTTAGTCATTCAGTACAATGCATGTTGCTAAACAAGAATTGAAAAATGAAAAGGCATGCTAACTGCAATATCCTTAACAGCAACCAAATATCATAATTCATAGTGGTATTGTTGAAACTGTTATTGATGAAATTGAACTGCACAGCAAATAGTTGCACATATAGAGCATCACATTGTGACGAACTGAAATAAACAAGTCATAAGGACATCTCTAGGCGATCCTTAAAAAGTTAAAGGACTAAAACCCTTAGTGGATATATATATATACTCTAGCAATTTTTGGCCTTTTCTAGTCGATCCCCTAAACTTAAGGTTGTAAACTTCAATTTGATCAAGTTCAAAGCAGGTTCAACCGAAAGTAGCATGCATTCAAACATAAACATAGATAGTTTTGCATAACTGAACATAAAACATAAATTTAAACTAAGCTAAACTACTTTCGGTCGAAGTAGAGGTCGAGCCAATCCTTCCTTGTCATGTACGGTGTGCCGCGAGCCGGGTCCGGGCCAGTACCGTCGTCGCGGTCGTTGGGGAAGGCACTCCTCCACTCGTCGACGTCGATCTCCTCGTCCTGGGGGCCCACCTCGATGCCCTCCGCGCCGCCGTCGCCGCCGCCATCGACCTTGTCATCAGAGGAGAGCGCAATAACCTCGCCGCCCTCCGCGCCCCCGTCCTCGCCGCCTTCGACCTCGTCATCGGAGGGCAGCGCGATAACCTCGCCGCCCTCCGCGCCGGCAAAGATCGCCCGCTCCGCCTCCATGAGCTCCGTGTGCTGCCGGCGGAGCTCTTGCATGTGGGCCTCATCGGCGGCGTCGGCCTCGAGATGCTCCCACGCCTCGCGGTCCTCCCGCGCCATAGTCGAGCTCACCACCCCTGGCTCTGGCAGAACAAGGTGAACCGGACGTGTGCCGAAGGGGAAATTGAGCCTAGCCTCCGCGCCGTGGTAGCGGACTTGCCAGCGGTCGTACTCCATGGCCATGAGCTCGGCCGTGTGGAAGCTATCGAGCCACCGGCGGGTGTGGGTCTCTCGATCTGTAATCTCGGCGACCCACGTCCCCCATCGCCGCTGCCGGACCCCGAGGTAGGACTTCGTCGGCTGCCGGGTCTGGGGGAGGACGGGGAAGTCCTCGAACCGGCGTAGGGGTGCGGCGGCGTGCGGATCGGGGGACCGACGACGGCGTATCGGGCCCACGGAGGACGACGGGGACACCTCGGCGGCCACCTCGCCGGCGTCGGGCGAAAAGGCTGCGATAAACATCTTTTTGGCCATTGGCTACTCGAGCTCCCCGGCACAAAGGCAGAGGTTGAGGATGGAGGCACCGGCGATGGTGGCGACCTACCAATGGTTTCGAGGGTTGTGTGTGTCTGTGTGAGCGGAGGTTGTGTTTGAGGAAATACTGCGGCAATTGAAAATTTTACTAGGCGGGAGTAACAAGGCGGGGCTACTGAAAATTTGGATCAAGGGCGAGCAGATATTTTTGAGATTGCGAGGGATGCAGAGGCGGGAGTAAAATGCCGGGGATACTAAAAATTTGAATCAAGGGACTGAAGCAGAGAGGGATGCAGAGGCGGGAGTTTTGGGGGGGAGCGAGCTAGTGTGCTTGACACGCCTGCTGTGGACTATAGCCGACGCACCTTCTCGCGTAAGCCATAGGCGTACTATACACCGACGGTGCTCCAAGATATTTTTTACTACATCTCACACGGTTGGTGAGAATAAACTGTGTGGGATCTACTTGATTTGAATTAGAAAATGGGGTCACAGCGGCAATGGACGATGTTTTTATTTTGAGACCTTTTATCTGCAGTGAACATGCAACTGTATGTGTGTCGTAAAAGAATTGGAATTATTCAGGGTTCGTTTGGACATATCATACATTAAACTGGTTTTCTAGCCATTTCAGGTGCACAATTCAAAATTAAACTACATGCACATGCTCCGGTGCATACAAATTGGTTGAAATATCAAATCTGTGTCCTTCAGTGGATGCTTAGGTCCCATGGAAGAAATGGGAATGAATTTTTCGGGGTTCGTTTGGCCTATTTTATACTTTAGCTGGGTTTTCTAGGCATTTTATGTGCATAATTCAAATTTGAACTACAAGCACATGCTCCAATGTACTAAACTTGGTTGAAAAATCACATGTGTGTCCTTGGGTGAATTTCTAGGTCCCATGCAAGAGATAGGAATGAATTTCAAACACGGGGGCACTATTGATTGCCGGCAAAACATTGAGATACCTGGTTTTTAAATTCCAGTAAATCCAAAACTCGTCTGAAATTCATGAAACTTGGTATGCTATCATGGAGCGGCATCAACATGCCGTGGTGAAAATTTTGTCCCATTTGGGGCAGGTTTGGGTATAAGCTTCTCACAAACCAGAGCTTCTCACAACAAGCATGATGGTTTCGATAGGGAACATACCACCTTTGGGGACGAGACGATATCCGTTGCCTCTTATTGCTTTCAAAAAAATTTCTAGTGTCAACATAGAACAACAGGAGTGTTGTGTTCAATCTTGGAATTTTTCGGGGTTCGTTTGGCCTTTTTTATAGATTAACTGGGTTTTCTAGGCATTTTATGTGCATAATTCAAATATGAACTACAAGCACATGCTCCAATGCACCAAAGTTGGTTGAAAAATCACATGTGTGTCCTTGGGTGAATTTTTAGGTCCCATGCAAGAGATGGGAATGAATTTCAAACACCAGGGCATTGTTGATTGCAGGAAAAACGTTGAGATGCCTGGTTTTTAAATTCTAGTCAATCCAAAACTCATCTAAAATTCATGAAACTTGGCATGCTATCATGGAGCGGCATCAACTTGCCATGGTGAAAATATTGTCCCATTTGAGGCAGGTTCGGGTATAAGCTTCTCACAAACCAGAGCTTCTCACAACAAGCATGATGGTTTCAATAGGGAATGTACCACCTTTGGTGAAGGGACGATATCCGTTGCCTCTTATTGCTTTCAAAAAAATTCTAGTGTCAACATAGAACAACAGGAGTGTTGTGTTCAATCTTGGAATTTTTCGGGGTTCGTTTGGCGTTTTTATACATTAAATGGGTTTTCTAGGCATTTTATGTGCATAATTCAAATTTGAACTAGAAGCACATGCTCCAATGCACTAAAGTTGGTTGCAAAATCACATGTGTGTCCTTGGGTGAATTTCTTGGTCCCATGCAAGAGATGGGAATGAAATTCAAACACTAGGGCACTGTTGATTGCCGGCAAAACATTGAGATGCCTGGTTTTTAAATGCTAGTAAATCCAAATCTCGTCTGAAATTAATGAAACTTGCCATGCTATCATGGAGCGGCATCAACATGCCATGGTAAAAAATTTGTCCCGTTTGGGGTAGGTTCGGGTATAAGCTTCTCATAAACCAGAGCTTCTCACAACTAGCATGATGGTTTCGATAGGGAGCGTCCCACCTTTGGGACGAAACGATATCCATTGCCTCTTATTGCTTTCAATTATTTTCTAGTGTCAACATAGAACAACAGGAGTGTTGTGTCAATTTTTGTGATTTTTGGGGTTCGTTTGGACATTTTTATGCATTAACTGAGTTTTCAATGCATTTATGTGCATAATTCAAATTTGAACTACATGCACATGCTGGAGTGCATATAAATTGGTTGAAAAATCAAATATGAGTCCTTGGGTGCATGCTTAGGTCCCATGCAAGAAATGGGAATGAATTTCAAACAGCAGGGCACCGTTGATAGCCGGCAAAACATTGAGATGCCTCGTTTTTAAATTCTAGTAAATCCAAAACTTCTCTGAAATTCATGGAACTTGGCATGCTTTCATCGAGCGGCATCAACATGCCGTGGTAAATATTTTGTTCCGTTTGGGGCAGGTTTGGGTATATGCTTCTCACAAACCAGAGCTTCTCACAACAAGCATCATGTTTCGGTAGGGAACATCCCACCTTTGGGGACGAAATGATATCCACTGCCTCTTATTGCTTCCAAAATTGTTCTCGTGTCAACATAGAACAATAGGAGTGTTGTGTCAATTTTTGTGATTTTTCGGGGTTCTTTTGGACATTTTTATGCATTAACTGAGTTTTCAATGCATTTATGTGCATAATTCAAATTTGAACTACATGCACATGCTCCAGTGCATATAAATTGGTTGAAAAATAAAATCTGTGTCCTTGGGTGCATGCTTAGGTCCCATGCAATAAATGGGAATGTATTTCAAACACCAGGGCACCGTTGATTGCCGACAAAACATTGAGATGCCTGGTTTTTAAATTCTAATAAATCCGAAACTCGTCTGAAATTCATGAAACTTGGCATGCTATCATGGAATGGCGCCTGACATGATGTGGTATTTTTCATGTCCATTTTGAGAGAAGGCGCACTTGAATAATGACAACCAACAAAGGCATTTTGAAAAAATAGCTGCCACTTAATATCTCAAACGTTTGTATAATTCAAAATGTGTGCATTCTGTTAACCATTCACGTGACGCCACGTGTCTTGGTTTTAATGGATGTAGGAGGTGCCGTGCGGACAGCTGCTTGACCTTGACTAAACGGGAGGCGTGCGAGCGCAGTCCGGTGCGCAGGCTGACCGAGAGGCGTGCAAGCTGTCCTCCAATGCGCAGGCTCACCAGGAAGCATGCGAGCTTTATGCTGCGCAGGCTCACTGGGAAGCGAGCCCTTTGACTTCCATGGCCGCCAGCCTTCCTCTCCATTAATGGCGCCCGAGCCACTATTTAATACGGGCGGCCTTACTGTTCGCCTCCCATTCTCCTCCCTCCCATAGACCTCCACCGCCATGGTGTAGAATGATCATCTGCCACTAGTCTTCAAGTTTGGTGAAGTCGACTCCAAGCCGGAGGAGATAGAAAATAAGGAGGAATGGGGCCTCATGGACATGGCCCAGAACGAGCTGGCCGTGGCGGTTGCTGCCCCCGCTCCTATCCACGCGCCCGCGCCAGCGACCATCCCCGTAGCATTGACGGGCTGGTCGCCGAGCACTATCGCCGAGCTAGAAGCCGCGGGCGTCAGCGAGGTCTCCGCGGACCCGCGCGAGCTCGTGTACATGCCAGCGCCAGCGCCTGTGCCCCTGCCCGTGCGCGCCCCTCCACCACCATGCCATCGGCCCCCCGTGCGTTTGGCTGCATCCGCCGCACCCGTGCGCGCCTCTCCACCCACCGCGGCGCCGATCCCCGTGCGTTTGGCTCCACCCGCCGCGCCTGTGCCCGTGCCCGTGCACCCCCCCCTCAGCGGCATGGGACGCTGCCGTCGACCGCTACCTCTCAGTGGCGCCAGTTGTCGTCCTCCCGCGCCCCGCCCATCGGTCGCGCGACGACATGATGTTTGATTTACAAGTGAAGAACATTTTGTGCTACCTTGAAGACTTCAACAACGGCGTCCCGGAGGACGACAACGACGGCGCGGCACGCCTCCTCCGCCGCCGTCGGAAATAGTTTTTTTGGGGTTTAATACTGTATCTCGAATTCTCGATCATATGAATATAAATTCGGAGTGTGACTGAATGAAAGATATGGTTTGAACGAACTTGCGTTTTTCTCTCTTAATGTACAGACTTATCAAACGATTTTATTTTGAAAAAAACGTCAACGGTTTTAAATGTAAAACACTCATCGCAAACGTTTTAGTTAGAACACCCGTATGCAAACCAACGGCTTCCCCAGGAAGCCAAGGGAAAATGTGCCGAGCAGGATTTCTGCATCCCTTCAACGCAAACGGTTGTTTTGCATGACCCGTTCGCAACCATGTACAAACAATTGGGTAAGATTTGCATATCTTTCATTTTGGGTATGTTGGCATTTCTCAAACTGGAAAGATTGACATTTGTTTATCTAGTAACATTGCCATTTGTCAACCTTGTAACACCGCGATTTGTCAAAATATGCAGCTACAAATCACTAGCACTATCTAATTTTTGCAACTAAAATCACTAGCATTGTTCATGTGGACACCACTAGCAGGCGTGAGCTCATGGACACATATGCAAATGTACCATTGATTACATACAACAAGTCATCAACCCACAACGACGACGAGGATACACGTTGGATTATAGATCATTTCCAACAAAACATTCTAGTAAAGTTTTTCTCACACAACAAATAACAAAGCGATGAAATGAACTTCAGCTCAACCACTCGTCGGCGTTGGAAACGCTTGCTTTGAACCAGAAGTGATTCTCTGGGAAGGGCCAGCTACTGTCAATCTCGAGACCAACGCAGGACTGATCATCCAGGCTGAAGCGGCCTATTTCAATACCCATATTGGGATGGTAGGGAAGCATAGTAATGTCCGAGGTATAGATACAGTTGCTTCTCATAAATGGTAGTAACGTTGTGTCAACAGCAGCTGGATCGCCTTCCACCATCATTGGATAGTTTTGTCCAAGGAAGAGCGAGTTTCCTCCAAGACTTTCAATACTGAACCAGGGAGAAGGTGTTGGCGCTAGTACACCAGTATCCATCCCGAATACCCTGCAACGGATGTTGGAATAGGTCCGGAGAGTGCGACCATACGAGACAACACCTGCTTCCTTAGTAACATCAGCAGTGCCCCGTATACAGACAAGAAGAGGTGATCCATCGGAATAAGTTGCCAGGCGCCACTGAGTATATGGGTCCTGCTCGTCCCCATGCTCGTGAATAAAATTTTCAAGTATAGGTGGTGGAATGTTCACAGGACCTTGGAAACACAAGAAGGTTAATTAGTAAAGGGAAACTAGCTAACCCGCATGCATGTGGATGAAACAATTATAATTACGGTGGAAGACAAACGTACCGAAATCATGAGGATTCCATGCAAAAACAGTGCCACGAGTGGTGGCAGCAAACACAAGACTCTCGTATTGAATTGCATCATAGTACTCATCTGTGTATAGAAACTGATTTTTGAGGAATATCCATCGAGTCGAACCATGAAGGACGGCAACAAGCTTGTCGAAGATAGCGACAACATAAGCATTCCTATAACCCCAAGAGCGGTTGGGAACTCGACAAATTGCTATCTTCCGTAGACGACAGTCAGCATGATCGTATTTGAACTCACGTAGAATACCGGTGTACTCAACCTCTGGGCAGTCGTCTGAGATTTTTCGAAGTGGAACCCGGTGACGAGTGTACACATTCACAAGTTCCCACTCGCAGTTGTACCCAATATAAACAACCCAATCTCCATTTGCGCCTGCCCAAGCCTTGCCCTCAAGCGATGGCATCTTAACATCATACGTATCATTATCAAGCGGCATCAACTTACACAAGGCGAGGCTTCCCTCGTCCCCGCGCCAGTCAGCAGGGTCACGGCGAAGAAGATAGGGGAGATCAAACCGCTCCTGAACCCTTGGGTTCCTTGTAATGATGTTATTAGTTGAGTCGAGAATGGTCTTGAACGAACCTGCCATGCTAGCCGAGGTGATGACGTCGCACCGATCTGTGAGTTCCTCCACCGCGTCATCATTCAGATCGGGGCAAGAATAACGGGGTCATTTCCGGCTTGTTCCCTCCATGGAGAAGACGATCAAACAATGGCAGAAGGAAGGGTGAAGGCAAATGGAGGAGGGAGGAAGAGCTAGCGTGCGACAACAGTTCCAAATCGAGAGGGAAAGGCGAAGAGTCGGTGGATGGTTGCCAGGGTACACGAAGAGGCGCCTGGGGAGCAAACGGTTGCCACAGAGGTCACACACTGACGACAAGGGCCGAGTGAACCGCATGCAATCCCATCGCACAACACACACGTCTTGTTAAGTTGAACCGTTTCTGTACTCTTGTGTCAACGCAACCAGTTCATCCGAGTGAACCGCATGCCGTATATCCCACACACCTTGATCTGGCTGACCGTTTCATTTGTGTTGCCTAATCACAAACAGTTCATCCGAGTGAACCGTATGCTGTATATCGCACACACCTTCATCTGGCTGCCCGTTTCTTTTGTGTTGCCTAATCACAAATAGTTCATCCGAGTGAACCGTATGCTGTGTATCGCACACGCCTTCATCTGGCTGCCTGTTTCTTTTGTTTCCCCCTCATCGCAAATGGTTAATTGAACTGAACCGTATGCCCTTCATCACACACGCAACTAAAACCTGAACCGTATTTGATGCAGTCGTCATCGCAAACGTTTTATCCATTTCTGACGGTTTTCATACAGCACCGTTTGCGATTATGGCATCACACACAGTTTCTCGAAGGGTCTCTGATTGTAGTGTCGCGTTAGCAGCATCCTGCAGTAGTGTATGTTGCACTATCATTATCAACTTTGCATCTTTTGGCATCAATATTATGAATATGTGTATTACTACGATCGAGATTCAATAAACCATTCACCTTGGGTGTATGACCACAAAAGGTTTTATTCATGTAAACAGAATAACAATTATTCTTTGACTTAAATGAATAACCGTATTGCAATAAACATGATCCAATCATATTATGCTCAACGCAAACACCAAATAACATTTATTTTAGGTTCAACACTAATCCAGAAGGTAAAGGGAGTGTGCGTTGGTGATCTTATCAACACACATCGTCACCTTGCCCTCAACTAGTCTTTGTTCATTTTGTAACTCCTGTTTCAAGTTACTAATCATAGCAACTAAACCAGTATCAAATACCGAGGGGCTACCATGAACACTAGTAAAGTACAATTCAATAACATGTATATCATATATACTTTTGTTCACTTTGCCATCCTTCTTATCCGCCAAGTATTTGGGGCAGTTCTGCTTCCAGTGACCATTTCCTTCGCAGTAGAAGCACTCAGTTTCAGGCTTGGGTCTAGCTTTGGGCTTCTTCATGGGATTGGCAACTTGCTTGCCATTCTTCTTGAAGTTCCCTTTCTTTCCCTTGCCCTTTTACTTGAAACTGGTGGTCTTGTCAACCATCAACATTTGATGCTTTTCTTGATTTCTACCTTCGTCGATTTCAGCATCACGAAGAGCTTGGGAATCATTTTCGTCATCCCTTGCATATTATAGTTCATCATGAAGTTCCATTAACTTGGTGATAGTGACTAGAGAACTCTGTCAATCACTATTTTATCTGGAGATTAACTCCCATTTGATTCAAGCGATTGTAGTACTCAGACAATCTGAGCACATGCTTACTGGTTGAGCTATTCTCCTCCATCCTGTAGGCAAAGTACTTGTCAGAGGTCTCATACCTCTCGACTTGGGCATGAGTCTGAAATACCAATTTCAGCTCTGGGAACATCTTATATGCCCCGTGGCGTTCAAAACATTTTTGAAGTCCCGGTTCTAAGCCGTAAAGCATGGCGCACTTAATTATCAAGTAGTTATCATAACCGAGCTTTCCAAACGTTCATAACGTCTGCATTTGCTCCTGCAATAGGTCCGTCACCTAGCGGTGCATCCAGGACAAAATTCTTCTGTGCAGCAATGAGGATAATCCTCAGATCATGGACCTAGTCCGCATCATTGGTACTATCATCTTTCAACATAGTTTTTCTCTAGGAACATATCAAAAATAAACGGGGAGCTACATCGCGAGCTATTGATCTACAACATAGTTATGCAAATACTACCAGGACTAAGTTCATGATAAATTAAAGTTCAATTAATCATATTACTTAAGAACTCCCACTTAGATAGACATCCCTCTAATCATCTAAGTGATCACGTGATCCATATCAACTAAACCATGTCCGATCATCACATGAGGTGGAGTAGTTTTCAATGGTGAACATCACTATGTTGATCATATCTACTATATGATTCACGCTCGACCTTTCAGTCTTAGTGTTCCGAGGCCATATCTGCATATGCTAGGCTCGTCAAGTTTAACCCGAGTATTCTGCGTGTGCAAAACTGGCTTGCACCCGTTGTATGTGAACGTAGAGCTTATCATACCTGATCATCACGTGGTGTCTCGGCACGACGAACTGTAGCAACAGTGCATACTCAGGGAGAACACTTATACCTTGAAATTTTAGTAAGGGATCATCTCATAATGCTACTATCGTACTAAGCAAAACAAGATGCATAAAGGATAAACATCACATGCAATCAATATAAGTGATATGATATGGCCATCATCATCTTGTGCCTTTGATCTCCATCTCCAAAGCACCGTCATGATCACCATCGTCACCGGCTTGACACCTTGATCTCCATCGAAGCATCGTCATCGTCTCACCAACTATTGCTACTACGACTATCGCTACCGCTTAGTGATAAAGTAAAGCAATTACATGGCGATTGCATTTCATACAATAAAGCGACAACCATATGGCTCCTGCCAGTTGCTGATAACTGTTACAAAACATGATCATCTCATACAACAAATTATATATCAGCACGTCTTGACCATATCACATCACAGCAAGTCCTGCAAAAACAAGTTAGACGTCCTCTACTACGTTGTTGCAAGTTTTACGTGGCTGCTACGGGCTTAGCAAGAAGCGTTCTTACCTACGCAGCAAAAAACCACAACGATTTTTCGTCAAGTGTGCTGTTCTAACCTTCAACAAGGACCGGGCGTAGTCACACTCGATTCAACTAAAGTTGGAGAAACAAACACCCACTAGCCACCTGCGTGCGAAGCACGGTGGTAGAACCAGTCTCATGAACGCGGTCATGTAATGTCGGTCTGGGTTGCTTCATCCAACAATACCGCCGAATCAAAGTATGACATGCTGGTAAGCAGTATGACTATTATAGCCCATAACTCTTTGTGTTCTACTCGTGCATATAACATCTACGCATAGACCTGGCTTTGATACCACTATTGGAGAACACTGTATTTCAAAAAAATTCCTACGATCACGCAAAATCTATCTAGGAGACGCATAGCAACGAGCGGGGAGAGTGTGTCCACGTACCCTCGTAGACCGAAAGCGGAAGCATTAAGTAACGCGGTTGATGTAGTCGAACGTCTTCGCGATCCAACCGATCAAGTACCGAACGCACGACACCTCCGCGATCTGCACACGTTCAGCTCGGTGACGTCCCTCAAACTTCTAGATCCAGCTGAGGTCGAGGGAGAGTTTCGTCAGCACGATGGCGTGTTGACGGTGATGATGAAGTGACCGATGCAGAGCTTCGCCTAAGCACTACGACAATACGAGCCAGGTGGAAATATGTGGAGGGGGCACCGCACACGGCTAAGATCAACTTGTTTGTCTATGGGGTGCCCCCTCCCCCGTATATAAAGGAGGGGAGGAGGGGGCCGGCTGGCCCTCATGGTGCGCCCCCAAGGGGGGATTCCTACACCTACTAGGAGTAGGTTTACCCCCTTTCCTAGTCCAACTAGGAGGGGGAAGGAAGGGGAAGAAGAGAACAAGGAAAGGGGGGCCAGCCCCCTCCCAATTCAGATTGGGCTTGGGGCGTGCCGCACCTCTTGGCTGCCTCCTCTCTCTTCCACTAAAGCCCATGTAGGCCCATTAAGCCCCCCGGGGGTTCCGGTAACCCCCAGGTACTCCAGTATATGCCCGAACTCATCCAAAACCATTCCGGTGTCCAAACATAACCTTCCAATATATCAATCTTCATTTCTCGACCATTTCAAGGCTCCTCGTCATGTCTGTGATCACATCCGGGATTCTGAACTACCTTCGGTACATCAAAACACATAAACTCGTAATACCGATCGTCATCGAACGTTAAGCGTGCGGACCCTACGGGTTCGAGAACTATGTAGACATGACCGAGACTCATCTCCGGTCAATAACCAATAGCGGAATCTGGATGCTCATATTGGTTCCTACATATTCTACGCAGATATTATTGGTCAAACCGCATAACAACATACGTTGTTCCCTTTGCCATCGGTATTTTACTTGCCCGAGATTCAATCGTCGGTATCATCATACCTAGTTCAATCTCGTTACCGGCAAGTCTCTTTACTCGTTCCATAATGCATCATCCCATAACTAACTCATTAATCACATTGCTTGCAAGGCTTATAGTGATGTCTGATACGTCTCCAACGTATCTATAATTTTTGATTGTTCCACGCTATATTATATTCTGTTTTGGACATTAATGGGCTTTATTATACACTTTTATATTATTTTTGGGACTAACCTATTAACCGAAGGCCCAGCCCAGAATTGCTGTTTTTTTGCCTATTTCAGAGTTTCGCAGAAAAAAAAATCAAACGGAGTCCAAACGGAATGAAACCTTCGGGAACGTGATTTTCGGAACGAACGTGATCCAGAGGACTTGGACCCTACGTTAAGACATCAACCAGGAAGGCACGAGGTAGGGGGGCGCGCCTGCCCCCTGGGCGCGCCCTCCACCCTTGTGGGGCCCACGTTGCTCCACCGACGTACTTCTTCCTCCTATATATACCTACGTACCCCCAAACTACCAGGTACGGAGCCAAAAACCTAATTCCACCGCCGCAACCTTCTGTACCCGTGAGATCCCAGCTTGGGGCCTTTTTCGGAGCTCCGCCGGAGGGGGCATCGGTCACGGAGGGCTTCTACATCAACAACATAGCCTCCCCTATGTTGTGTGAGTAGTTTACCTCAGACCTTCGGGTCCATAGTTATTAGCTAGATGGCTTATTCTCTCTCTTTGGATCTCAATACAAAGTTCTCCACGATTCTCGTGGAGATATATTCGATGTAATCTTCTTTTGCGGTGTGTTTGTTGAGACCGATGAATTGTGGGTTTATGATCAAGTTTATCTATGAACAATATTTGAATCTTCTCTGAATTCTTTTATGTATGATTGGTTATCTTTGCAAGTCTCTTCGAATTATCAGTTTGGTTTGGCCTACTAGATTGATCTTTCTTGCAATGGGAGAAGTGCTTAGCTTTGGGTTCAGTCTTGCGGTGTCCTTTCCCAGTGACAGTAGGGGCCGCAAGGCACGTATTGTATTGTTGCCATCGAGGATAACAATATGGGGTTTATATCATATTGCATGAGTTTATCCCTCTACATCATATCATCCTACTTAAAGCGTTACTCTGTTCTTATGAACTTAATACTCTAGATGCATGCTGGATAGCGGTCGATGTGTGGAGTAATAGTAGTAGATGTAGGCAGGAGTCGGTCTACTTGTCGCGGACGTGATGCCTATATACATGATCATACCTAGAAATTCTCATAACTATGCTCAATTCTGTCAATTGCTCAACAGTAATTTGTTCACCCACCGTAATACTTATGCTCTCGAGAGAAGCCACTAGTGAAACCTATGGCCCCCGGGTCTATCTTCCATCATATTAATCTTCCAACACTTAGCTATTTTTATTGCCTTTTATTTTACTTTGCATCTTTATCATAAAAATACCAAAAATATTATCTTATCATATCTATCAGATCTCACTCTCGTAAGTGACCGTGAAGGGATTGACAACCCCTTTATTGCGTTGGTTGTGAGGATTTATTTGTTTGTGTAGGTGCGAGGGACTCGTGCGTGGCCTTCTACTGGATTGATACCCTGGTTCTCAAAAACTGAGGGAAATACTTACGCTGCTTTACTGCATCACCGTTTCCTCTTCAAGGGAAAACCAACGCAGTGCTCAAAAGGTAGCAAGAAGGATTTCTGGCGCCGTTGCCGGGGAGTCTACGCAAAAGTCAACATACCAAGTACCCATCACAAACCCTTATCTCCCGCATTACATTATTTGCCATTTGCCTCTCGTTTTCCTCTCCCCCACTTCACCCTTGCCGTTTTATTCGCCCTCTCTTTTCCATTCGCCTATTTTTCGCTTGCTTGTCGTTATGGCTAGTCCCCTTTCTGCTCCTTTGTCCCCTGAGTTTGAAGTTCTTCACTTTAAACAAAGACAAAGAGAAAATTTAAAAGATGCTTGGTATAGGATGATGGAATCTTATCGTAATTGCACCTTAGAGGATAGTTTTAGAAATTTGCTTCGCTGTTTTTACGTTGGACTAAATATGTCCCATAGACAACTCTTGGATTGTGTTGCCGAAGGAAATTTTATTGAAATTGATCCCAGTGTTGCGCATGAAATCATAGAGGGGGTAGTGGGAACACTACCTCAACAAAAGGGGCCACAACATACCCAGGAAGAGACACAAGTTTTTGAAAAGATTTGCGAAGTAACTAAGATCTTACAAAAGTCTCTTGAACCTCTTAAGAGCGTTAGCAGAAATATTCACCGCATAAATATGTTGGTTACCCTTTGTAATAAGCGGTTGTATTCTTTAGATCTAAAAATTTCCGAATATGAAGGGAAACGTAAAGAACTTCCCGGATTCGAGTATGATTCCGCTAAAAAATTGAAAGCCAAAGATGGCAATACCAAGATCTATCCTTGCTATTATGCCTAGCTAGGGGCGTTAAACGATAGCGCTTGTTGGGAGGCAACCCAATTTTATTTTTAGTTTTTTGCTTTTTGCTTCTGTTTAGGAATAAATATTTGATCTAGCCTCTGGTTAGATGTGTTTTTATGTTTTAATTAGTGTTTGTGCCAAGTTAAACCTATAGGATCTTCTTGGATGATAGTTATTTGATCTTGCTGAAAATTCCAGAAACTTTCTGTTCACGAAAATAATTGTTAAAAATCACCAGGACATGATAAAATATTGATTACAATTTCTGCTGATCAATAAACAAATTGTCTAGGTCGTCCTATTTTGGCTGAATTTTTGGAGTTCCAGAAGTTTGCGTTAGTTACAGATTACTACAGACTGTTCTGTTTTTGACAGATTCTGTTTTTCGTGTGTTGTTTGCTTATTTTGATGAATCTATGGCTAGTAAAATAGTTTATAAACCATAGAGAAGTTGGAATACAGTAGGTTTAACACCAATATAAATAAATAATGAGTTCATTACAGTACCTTGAAGTGGTGTTTTGTTTTCTTTCGCTAACGGAGCTCACGAGATTTTCTGTTAAGTTTTGTGTTGTGAAGTTTTCAAGTTTTGGGTAAAAGATTTGATGGATTATGGAACAAGGAGTGGCAAGAGCCTAAGCTTGGGGATGCCCATGGCACCCCAAGATAATCTAAGGACACCAAAAATCCAAAGCTTGGGGATGCCCCGGAAGGCATCCCCTCTTTCGTCTACTTCCATCGGTAACTTTACTTGGAGCTATATTTTTATTCACCACATGATATGTGTTTTGCTTTGAGCGTCTTGTATGATTTGAGTCTTTGCTTTTTAGTTTACCACAATCATCTTTGCTGTACACACCTTTTGAGAGAGACACACATGATTCGGAATTTATTAGAATACTCTATGCGCTTCACTTATATCTTTTGAGCTATATAGTTTTTGCTCTAGTGCTTCACTTATATCTTTTAGAGCACGGCGGTGGTTTTGTTTTATAGAAACTATTATTCTCTCATGCTTCACTTATATTATTTTGAGAGTCTTAAACAGCATGGTAATTTGCTTAAATTGGGAAATTAATCCTAATATGTTAGGTATTCAAGACTAGTAAAAAACTTTCTTATGAGTGTGCTGAATGCTAAGAGAAGTTTGATGCTTGATGATTGTTTTGAGATATGGAGGTAGTGATATTAAAGTTGTGCTAGTTGAGTAGTTGTGAATTTGAGAAATACTTGTGTTGAAGTTTGCAAGTCCCGTAGCATGCACGTATGGTAAACGTTATGTAACAAATTTGAAACATGAGGTGTTCTTTGATTGTCCTCCTTATGAGTGGCGGTCGGGGATGAGCGATGGTATTTTCCTACCAATCTATCCCCCTAGGAGCATGCGCGTAGTGCTTGGTTTTTGATAAATTGTAGATATTTGCAATAAGTATGTGAGTTCTTTATGACTAATGTTGAGTCCATGGATTATACGCACTCTTACCCTTCCATCATTGCTGGCCTCTTCGGTACCGTGCATTGCCCTTTCTCACATTGAGAGTTGGTGCAAACTTCGCCGGTGCATCCAAACCCCATGATATGATACGCTTTCACACATAAACCTCCTTACATCCTCCTCAAAACAGCCACCATACCTACCTATTATGGCATTTCCATAGCCATTTCGAGATATATTGCCATGCAACTTTCCACCGTTCCGTTTATCATGACACGTTCATCATTGTCATATTGCTTTGCATGATCATGTAGTTGACATCGTATTTGTGGCAAAGCCACCGTTCATAATTTTTCATACATATCACTCTTGATTCATTGCTATCCCGGTATACCGCCGGAGGCATTCATATAGAGTCATACTTTGTTCTAATATCGATTGTAATCATTGAATTGTAAATAAATAGAAGTGTGATGATCATCATTCATAGAGCATTGTCCAAAACAAAGTGAAAGGCCAAATAAAAAAAAGAAGGCCCAAAAAAGAGAGAAAAGGGGGACAATGCTACTATCCTTTTTCCACACTTGTGCTTCAAAGTAGCACCATGATCTTCATGATAGAGAGCCCAAAAAAGAGAGAAAAGGGGGACAATGCTACTATCCTTTTTCCACACTTGTGCTTCAAAGTAGCACCATGATCTTCATCATAGAGAGTCTCTTGTTTTGTCACTTTCATATACTAGTGGGAATTTTTCATTATAGAACTTGGCTTGTATATTCCAACAATGGGCTTCCTCAAATGCCCTAGGTCTTCGTGAGCAAGCAAGTTGGATGCACACCCACTTAGTTTCTTTTGTTGAGCGTTCATGCATTTATAGCTCTAGTGCATCCGTTGCATGGCAATCCCTACTCCTTGCATTGACATCAATCGATGGGCATCTCCATAGCTCATTGATTAGCCGCGTTGATGTGAGACTTTCTCGTTTTTTGTCTTCTCCACATAACCCCCATCATTATATTCTATTCCACCCATAGTGCTATATCCATGGCTCACGCTCATGTATTGCGTGAAGGTTGAAAAGGTTTGAGATTACTAAAGTATGAAACAATTGCTTGGCTTGTCATCGGGGTTGTGCATGATGAGAGCATTCTTGTGTGACGAAAATGGAGCATGACTAAACTATATGATTTTGTAGGGATGAACTTTCTTTGGCCATGTTATTTTGAGAGGACATAATTGCTTAGTTAGTATGCTTGAAGTATTATTACTTTTATGTCAATATTAAACTTTTATCTTGAATCTTTCGGATCTGAATATTCATACCACAATTAAGAGAATTACATTGAAATTATGCCAAGTAGCATTCCACGTCAAAAATTCTGTTTTTATCATTTACCTACTCGAGGACGAGCAGGAATTAAGCTTGGGGATGCTTGATACGTCTCCAACGTATCTATATATTTTGATTGTTCCATGCTATATTATATTCTGTTTTGGACATTAATGGGATTTATTATACACTTTCATATTATTTTCAGGACTAACCTATTAACGGGAGGCCCAGCCCAGAATTGCTGTTTTTGCCTATTTGAGAGTTTCACAGAAAAAGAATATCAAACGGAGTCTAAACGGAATAAAACCTTCGGGAACGTGATTTTCGGAACGAACGTGATCCATAGGACTTGGACCCTACGTCAAGACATCAACCAGGAAGGCACGAGGTAGGGGGGTGTGCCTACCCCACTAGGCGCGCCCTCCACCCTCGTGGGGCCCATGTTGCTCCACCGACGTACTTCTTCCTCCTATATATACCTACGTACCCCCAAACTACCAGATAGGGAGCCAAAAACCTAATTCCACCGCCGCAACCTTCTGTACCCCTGAGATCCCATCTTGGGGCCTTTTTCGGAGATCCGCCGGAGGGGGCATCGATCATGGAGGGCTTCTACATCAACACCATAGCCTCTCCGTTGATGTGTGAGTAGTTTACCTCAGACCTCCGGGTCCATAGTTATTAGCTAGATGGCTTCTTCTCTCTCTTTGGATCTCCATACAAAGTTCTCGACGATTCTCATGGAGATCTATTCGATGTAATCTTCTTTTGCGGTGTGTTTGTTGAGACCGATGAATTGTGGGTTTATGATCAAGTTTATCTATGAACAATATTTGAATCTTCTCTGAATTCTTTTATGTATGATTGGTTATCTTTGCAAGTCTCTTCGAATTATCAGTTTGGTTTGGCCTACTAGATTGATCTTTCTTGCAATGGGAGAAGTGCTTAGCTTTGGGTTCAATCTTGCGGTGTCCTTTCCCAGTGACAGTAGGGGCAGCAAGGCACGTATTGTATTGTTGCCATCGAGGATAACAAGATGGGGTTTATATCATATTGCATGAGTTTATCCCTCTACATCATGTCATCTTACTTAAAGCGTTACTCTGTTCTTATGAACTTAATACTCTAGATGCATGCTGGATAGCGGTCGATGTGTGGAGTAATAGTAGTAGATGCAGGTAGGAGTCGGTCTACTTGTCGTCGGACGTGATGCCTATATACATGATCATACCTAGATATTCTCATAACTATGCTCAATTCTGTCAATTGCTCAACAGTAATTTGTTCACCCACCGTAATACTTATGCTCTCGAGAGAAGCCACTAGTGAAACCTATGGCCCCCGGGTCTATCTTCCATCATATTAATCTTCCAACACTTAGCTATTTTTATTGCCTTTTATTTTACTTTGCATCTTTATCATAAAAATACCAAAAATATTATCTTATCATATCTATCAGATCTCACTCTCGTAAGTGACCGTGAAGGGATTGACAACCCCTTTATTGCGTTGGTTGCGAGGATTTATTTGTTTGTGTAGGTGCGAGGGACTCGTGCGTGGCCTCCTACTGGATTGATACCTTGGTTCTCAAAAACTGAGGGAAATACTTATGCTGCTTTACTGCATCACCCTTTCCTCTTCAAGGGAAAACCAACGCAGTGCTCAAGAGGTGGCAATGTGCTTTACCGAGAGGGCCTCGAGATACCTCTCCGACAATCGGAGTGACAAATCCTAATCTCGATCCATGCCAAGTCAACAAACACCATCGGAGACACCTGTAGAGCATCATTATAACCACCTAGTTACGTTGTGACGGTTGATAGGACACTAAGTGTTCCTCCAGTATTCGGGAGTTGCATAATACCATAGTCATAGGAACATGTATAAGTTATGAAGAAAGCAATAGCAATAAACTAAACGATCATAGTGCTAAGCTAACGGATGGGTCAAGTCAATCACATCATTCTCTAATGATTCGATCCCGTTGATCAAATGATAACTCATGTCTATGGCTAGGAAACTTAACCATCTTTGATTAACGAGCTAGTCAAGTAGAGGCATACTAGTGGCCCTCTATTTGTCTATGTATTCACACATGTACTAAGTTTCCGGTTAATACCATTCTAGCATGAATAATAAACATTTATCATGATATAAGGAAATATAAATAACAACTTGCACCATGGCTTAGGCTGGCGCTTATTTTGTGGAGGGGTCGGTGATTTGGGTGGAGGGTGTCGCGCTCGTGCCGGCGGTCGGGGCATGTGGGATGTGGAAGGATGAGGAGGATGGGGGTCGGGTGTGGATTACCTGCCTGGATAGGCAAGGCCGAGCAGCGTGAAGGAGGGTTGCCGGCGAGGAGGCGGCGCTACAAGCAAGGAGTGAAGGTTTCAACTTCGAAAGGAAGGCGGAAACAGGGGAAATGTGGCTTTTGGTAAGGGGGAGGGGGCGGGGGCGGGGAGGTAGATATTTCCGCGGAAGCCAAAAATTTGGAATTGCTTCAGCGAAAAAACTGGCGTGCAAAGTGTCATCAAACACGGTCCCTTATTCAGAGCGGGCTGTGGACTGTAGCTGTCGCACCTTCTTGCGTAAGCCGTATGCGTATTATACTCCGGCGGTACTCCAAGATATTTTGTGCTGCATCTCACACGATTGGTTATAATAAACTGTGTGGTATCTACTTGATTTTTCGTCTTGATTTGAATTACATAATGGGGTCACAGCGGTCATGGACGGTGTTTGAATTGCTAGACCTTTTATCTGCAGTGAACATGCAACTATATGTGTGTCATAAAAGAATTGGAATTATTCAGGGTTCGTTTGAACATTTTCTATACTACTATTAAACAAGAAAACATATTCATCGTTAAGTACACCCAGCCTATTGCACACATAACAACACGGATCAATTACAGCCTCACGATCGGAACTACTTAACTTGATCTAACCATTATGATTATACTAGCCCTTAACTAAAACTGCGCTTAGCAATTTGCCTCAGCGGACGAAAACTCTGCCAGACGAAACCGTTCCGCGCCCAGCGCCCACTCAGAATATATCACCTCCCTAATTCAAGGAAGAAAAACAAACACAACCCGATGGCAAACACACCTCATTGCAGGCGAGCGATGTGGTCATCGCGGGGCGGCGGCGGCAGCTGGACGCAGGGAACGGTGATAGCCAAGGCGTGGGCTCAAACGGGGCTGGCGTGTATCTGGTGGATGGCAGCCGGATCGGGGCGACGACGGGCGGCTCCGGCGAGCCGGAGGGACGGCAGCGGCGGCTGAGCTCCTCGATGTTCTACTGTGGTTCCAGGGAGAGAGAGCTTCGAAGGTGGGGAGGATATAGAGAAGAATAGAAGGAAGGGAGACGAGGAAGGGCAGGGGTGCGGCGGCCTCGACGGTGAACCTCCGGTGGCGACGGTTTCTGGCGATAGGCGGCCTCGGTATCAAATTAGATCTAAAATCTCCATCGGAGGCCATGGCGGGGCTGCGCGCCGGAGGGCATTTCCCAGCTCTGTGCCAACCATTATCTGCATCTGTCATTGCTTGGGGCTGCGCCGGGAGGAGTAGCGACGGGCCGAGGACCGCCGTGCATTCCAGGATGGAGGCTGCTGTGCACTCCGGGATGGAGGCCGCCGTTTCGTCCAGAGCGGGGCAGCCTCCGGCTGTCAGCATCTGTCACTAGGACGAGGCCTCGGCGCCTCGCTACGTCAGGGTGTGTCGTCGCCGGGGGGACGCGTAGTGCCGAGCGCAGGAGCAGGCCCGTGTGTGAGCTGATCTAGCCATGCCACGGGCGATGTGCTGGCCATCGACGGGACTGCCGCCGGCAGCACCCTTTCCTGCGGGGTCCCGCATGGGAGATGTGGCACGGACAGTGGCTGCACAGGTCAGCTCATAGCTGGCGTGCACTTTGGTGGTGGCGAAATGAGGCCGCCGCCTGGCGCACGCCACACCACCATCAAGATCAGATGCATGTACTGGCCGGTAATTTTCTGCAACTGCCATCTTCTCTTTTCACTTTTCTCTCTTGCGATCTGCCCATCTAAATCATGACCAAAATTCAGTTTAGATTTACCGCATTAATGTTTCATTTTCTGAAGGTTGCTCATTGTATCTGATATGATGGCGTGTACTTGAGTTCAAACGTTAACACTGGCTGCTAAGCCACTGTTTAGGAATCCAATACTCAGGCTAAGAGAATTATTTTGGAAGGGAAACTAAGAGAATTTAAAAATCATTTGTTTATTGTCTTGAAGTAGCTGTCCAAATCTCCCTTTCTTGACTGACAGAATCAGAACAAATTTCAATTTATTTCTAAGACACATCTCTGCATTCTTGAGTGACGCAAGTAAAACAATAATCGTACCCCCCCCCCATGAATATGATTTGACCACAAAGAATTGAGATTACAAACGTGGAACTACCGGAGAGCAATGGACAGGTCAATATTTCTTTGCAAGCAGATGTAGCTTTTGGTGTAAATTCGAAGCATGGCATATCTGTCCATGCATATCTGACAAACTTGAAAATTCAGTGGAAAGGCTAATCGTTATCTTCCTTTTTCCATGATACTCCGTTTACTAGACACCCTAGGAAACCCCCACCCTACGCTCCTCACATCTCGAGTGGTCAAGGATTTTCCGATCTTCTTATTGCAGAATAGCAGATCGGATATTTGTGTTCATGTCTAAGCTATAGAAGAGCATGGAGTACACCGATGGCTGTTCATGCAGCTGCGGCAGTAGGGATGGGGTGATGAAAGTGAGTACCAGACTAGCACTTTGCATGAGTCATGGGTCTCCCTGATTGGTGATGACACACTTTGGCTGAATATTGCATCAGCAATACTTGTATTCAGCTTATCAATATGTCTGTCCATGCATATCTTCTTGAGGAACAGAACATAAACCGTGCATATCTTCTTGCTTTGACAGATTTTATGCATTCAAAAATAGTTCTAACTGCATCCGCATTAGCAGAGAAGGTCAAGCGAATGTTGCATGGACATGTGAATCAGTAAACATGCCTCATCGTTCTTCTATATGTGCGTCAAAGTAAAACTCTACAATAAAAAGCAAACCAAGATACTTGGCATTAGTGAAATCCATAGATCAGCTGGTAAGTACAAAGCTACGAATTTCCATGATGTTTCCTACTTTTCAGTCTATGAGTAAGTTTATTAGTTGATCCAGTGCCGAAAACAATTCAATTGGACATGTTTGTTCTAGCACTTTTTAGGCAACCATTCACGTACATATGCTGTTTGATTCCATGTGAAGTCAATGACTGTTTTTAATGAAATTCTTCAGGTTTGCTTGGTGAAGTTTCATTTACAAAAGAAGATATGTTTAATTATGGGGATTTTTTGCAGGTAATGTACACCTAGCACTACTTTTTAAGACTGATGGGTGTACAGTACTTAAAAGAGCTCATGTTGCATGGAGAACGTTTTTTTGCCTAATTGTTGCATGTAAATAAGAGTACTGAAACAAAGGACAAATGGGTGTACAAAACTAAAAAGAGCTGATGGCGCTACTTGAGAACTTAATCATGCCATTGTTCAATCTAAAATTTCAAACTTCAAATAGTGTGTACATGTCCTCTAATTTGCTGATTATTGACAAAATGCTGGAGATCTATTGTTGTTGTTTTTTTGCGAATCACTGGACATCTATTGTTCTTTTTATCTTAGTGTTACATTGCAGAATCATATGTGGTAACAGACGCGTTAACCAGGGCGTAAGTTTGTGTATACCTGATTTCTGAAGTACTATTAAATTTTGGCAGATCTCTTGAACTATAAATAATGGCTAATAGTTTTCAGAATAAACTATTTGTATTTCTATTATGGTCGAGCTAGCAAGCTACTCAGGAGAACAAATGTGATTCACCATGTATTGTAATTAATCAGTTTTTATAGTCCAATTCAGTTAGCTTTTAAAGTCCTAAACATCCCATTGTGTTAGCGTTGTTCACTAACGGGTGTGCCATTAGGCGTCCGAGCACATCGCCTTGGGATCGACCATGTTCAGATGCATTGTGATTAGGCCGACATGCATCCACTGTCGATGAGGGTGGGATGGAGGATAAGCGTCCACACGGGTGGGACTACGTTGAATAGAGGATGTCGAGCTATGGGAGTCTTGAGCTATACTTATTGGGTTAGAGGCGTATGATAATTTTTTCGCACACAACAAATTTGGTTCCACATCTTGACTCTTTCAAGTCACAGGACAATTACGCACGTAGGCTTCTGCTTTTAGTTGTGCATAACTCTAGGTTTACAAAATTGATCCCGAATTGGACACACGTCAGCCGACCTTAGATTTCAGCAGTGCCCACTGTTTAAGAGTGTTCATGCCACAATTCATTAATTTTCAAGAAGGGACACTAACAATTCTATCATTATCGATGACGAACATAAAAAGTGGCAATATGAACGAGTGACTAGGAACGTGCAAGGATATTTTTTTGGCTATGGATACGAACCATCCTATCATTATCGCTGGTGAACATAAAAAGTGGCACTAGATGATATTTATCGTGGTGCAATGCCCGTGCAAATCACTATCAACAATATCATGCTCAGTTTAGGTTTCTTCCATCAAAAGTTTGTTAGTATGTATAGTGCCAAATACGGGGCATGCATGTTGATTCTCATAACAATTTTTTTTCGTGCACTTGCTCTACTACACCAAGAATGAAGCTTTAGACAACATCGATGAGAACTGCATAAGCTTATAGGGAATCATTGAGACAATTACTTATGTTCTTGCTCTATGCATACAATGCTAAATTATAGTCTTTCTTGAAACTCATTTAAATTATAGGCCAAATTATAGTATATTTAGTGCTATCAGAATGTATTCTATGCATGTGAATTCTCACATTTGGTTGTAATATTTGTCAAGACGTGCGTTGCACGTGCACACTTACTAGTATGCATTAAGTGACTTTTCAATGCATTTATGTGCATAATTCGAATTTGAACTACATGCACATACTCCAGTGCATATGAATTGGTTGAAAAATCAAATCTTTGTCCTTGGGTGCATGCTTAGGTCCCATGCAAGAAATGGGAATGAATGTCAAACACCCAGCCATCGTCACTCGGCCGCAAACATTATACCTGGTTTTTAAATTCTAGTAAATCCAAAACTCATCTGAAATTCATGAAACTTGGCATGCTATCATGGAGCGGCATCAACATGCCATGGTAAATTCTTTGTCCCATTTGGGGCAGATTTGGGTATATGCTTCTCACAAACCAGAGCTTCTCACAACAAGCATGATGGTTTTGGTAGGGAAACGCCCCACCTTTGGGGACGAAACGATATCCATTGCCTCTTAGTGCTTTCAAATTTTTTCTCATGTAGAGATAGAACAACAGGAGTGTTGTGTCAATTTTTTGGATTTTTCGGGGTTCATTTGGACATTTTTATGCATTAACTGAGTTTTCAATGCATTTATGTGCATAACTCAAATTTTAACTACATGCACATGCTCTAATGCATATAAATTGGTTGAAAATTCAAATCTGTGTCCTTGGTTGCATGCTTAGGTCCCGTGCAATAAATGGGAATGAATGCCAAACACCCTGCCACGGTCACTCGGCCGCAAACCTTGAGATACCTGGTTTTTAAATTCTAGTAAATCCAAAGCTCGTCTGAAATTCATGAAACTTGGCATTCCATCATGGAGCGGCATCAACATGCCGTGGTAATTTTTTTATCCCATTTGGGGCAGGTTTGGGGATATGCTTCTCACAAACCAGAGCTTCTCACAACGAGCCGGATGGTTTCGGTAGGGAACGTCCCACCTTTGGGGACGAAACAATATACATTGCCTCTTATTGCTGTCATTTTTTTTCTCGTGTCAACATAGAACAACAGGAGTGTTGTGTCAATTTTTGGGATTTTTCGTGGTTCGTTTGGACATTTTTATGCATTAATTGAGTTTTAATGCATTTGTGTGCATAATTCAAAATTGAACTACATGCACATGCTCTAATGCATATAAATTGGTTGAAAAGTCAAATCTCTGTCGTTGGGTGCATGCTTAGCTCCCATGCAAGAAATGGGAATGAATGTCAAACACCAGGGCACGGTCACTCGGCCGCAAACATTTAGATACCTGGTTTTTATATTCTAGTAAATCCAAAGCTCGTCCAAAATTCATGAAACTTAACATGCTATCATGGAGCAGCATCAACATGCCATGGTAAATTTTTTGTCCCATTTGGGGAAGGTTTGGGGATATGCTTCTCAAAAACCAGAGCTTCTCACAACAAGCGTGATGGTTTCGGTAGGAAACGTCCCACCTTTGGGGACGAAACGATATCCATTGCCTCTTATTGCCTTCAAAAAATTTCTCATGTCAACATAGAACAACAGGAGTGTTGTGTCAATTTTTGGGATTTTCGGGGTTCGTTTGGACATTTTTATGCATTAATTGAGTTTTCAATGCATTTATGTGCATAATTCAAATTTGAACTACATGCACATGCTCTAATGCATATAAATTGGTTGAAAATTCAAATATGTGTCCTTGAGTGCATGCTTAGGTCCCATGCAAGAAATTGGGATGAATTTAAAACACTAGGGCACCGTTGATTGCCGGCAAAACATTGAGATACTTTGTTTTTATATTCTAGTAAATCCAAAACTCGTCTGAAATTCATGAAACTTGGCATGCTTTCATGGAATGGCATCAATATGCTGTGGTAATTTCTTTGTCCCATTTGGGGCAGGTTTGGGTATATGCTTCTCACAAACAAGAGCTTCTCACAACAAGCATGATGGTTTCGGTAGGGAACACCCCACCTTTGGGGACGAAATGATATCCATTGCCTCTTATTGCCTTCAAAAAATTTCTCGTGTCAACATAGAACAACAGGAGTGTTGTGTTTTTTGTGATTTTTTGGGGTTCGTTTGGACATTTTATGCATTAAATGAGTTTTCAATGCATGTATGTGCATAATTTCAAATTTGAACTACATGCACATGCTCCAGTGCATATAAATTGGTTGAAAAATCAAATCTTTGTCCTTGGGTGCATGCTTAGGTCCCATGCAAGAAATGGGAATGAATGTCAAACACCGTGCCACCGTCACTCGACCGCAAACTTTGAGATACCTGGTTTTAAATTGTAGTAAATCCAAAACTCGTCTGAAATTCATGAAACTTGGCATGCTATCATGGAGCGGCATCAACATGCCGTGGTAAATTTTAAGTCCTAGTTGGGACAGGTTTGGGTATATGCTTCTCACAAACAAGTGCTTCTCACATCAAGCATGATGGTTTCGGTAGGGAACGCCCCACCTTTGGGGACGAAACGATATCCGTTGCCTCTTATTGCTTTCAAAACTTTTCTAGTGTCAACATAGAACAATAGGAGTGTTGTGTTATTTTTTGTGATTCTTCGGAGTTCGTTTGGACATTTTTATGCATTAACTGAGTTCTCAATGCATTTATGTGCATAATTCAAATTTGAACTACATGCACATGCTCCAGTGCATATAAATTGGTTGAAAAATCAAATCTTTGTCCTTGGGTGCATGCTTAGGTCCAATGCAAGAAATGGGAATGAATTTCAAACACCAGGGCACCGTTGATTGCCGGCAAAACGTTGAGATACTTTGTTTTTAAATTCTAGTAAATCCAAAACTCGTCTGAAATTCATGAAACTTGGCATGCTATAATGGAATAGCACCCGACATGCTGTGGTATTTTCGTGTCCATTTTGAGAGAAGGCGCACTCGAATAACAGCCAACAAAGGCATTTTGAAAAAATAGCTGCCACTTTAAGATCTCAAACGTTTGCATAATTCAAACCGTGTGCGTTCTGTTAACCATTCACGTGATGCCACGTGTCTTGGTTTTAATGGCTCTTGATCGCAAACGTTTTAGATAGAACACCCGTATGCAAAGTGAGAGCAGGATTTGTGCATCTCTTGAACACAAACAGTTCTTTTGGATGACCCGTGTGAACCACTTACAAACAATTTGGTGTGATTTGCATCTGTCATATTGGGTATGTTGCCATTTATCAAACTAGAAAGATTGACATTTGTTGATCTAGTAACGTTGCCATTTGCCAACCTTGTAACACTGCGATTTGTCAAAATATGAAGCTAAAAATCACTAGCAGTATCTAATTTTTGCAACTAAAATTCAGTAATTTAGCATAGATGGAGGTGAGGAGGCGTGTTCAGCCGGGCGTACAGCGGGCGGCGCAGTACTATTCGATTTGACAGCGGGTGGCGCAGTTCCCGATACAACTTTAATGCAGACGAGGGAGAGGGTAGCGGTTCCCAAAATGTTGAACGGCCAATGATGCATCCTCCTTCAATTAGCATCGTGTGAATGCATGAGGGAAGTAATGGGAGGAGGGCCGGGAAAAGAGGCAGCACGATGTGAATGCAACGCAGTTTGCACTCATATAAAGACGCCCCCCCATTTCAATGCATCTACCACATCATACGCACTTAGCATTTGCCTAAGCACCTACACTAAGTGCAAAAGTGCTCACTCCAGACCCAAGGCGGCGACGCGCGCGAGCGGCCAGCGGCTGTGCCAGATGGTCCATGACGCCGGCCTGCGACATGGCACCGTGGATCATCTCCACACGGTGTTGGCGACCGGCTGGTGGATGGCCGCCGTCAACGCCAGTTACGACTCTCAGTACGACCAGATGATCGTTCGCACCACCAACAGGTTCACCGTCGTCAAGAAGCCCGAGATCGACATCGCCGTACTCCTCCAGCCCGCGTGCCCGGGCTCCTCATTGCCTGCCACCCTAATCGGCCTCCATGGTCGGAACCTCTTTCAACCACTGGTGGCCCTGCGACTTCCCGCCGACGCCACGAAGAATGTCCACCTGGAGGTCGCGCTGCAAGAAACCGTCGACCTACACATCCATGTGTACGAGCGAATCGTGTACATAGGTATCTACAAGGCCAGTGAGGACACTACGACGTTGGCCTTCTTCAACCGGCTGGAAGCCTTGGATGCCTTAGCTGAGAAGCACCTTGACCTCGCCACAAAAGCCGCCGCTCCCTAGCCGCCGGACGGTGGCCCGGCGCACTGAGTTGAGGAGGAGAAGGTCGTACGTTGATGCATGCATCTTTCTTCTTGCTTCCTCTAACCACCACTGCGATCGCATCATCGTGGCCTTAATTCTTATTGTGCTATTGCATTGTCGTTCTAGTCAATACAGACATGTGCGATCCCTTTTCTTAATTATCCCTGTAACTAGTACTCCATCCGTCAATTTATAAGTTGTGCTGCCAGTGTTTGGGGCCGGCGCACGATCACGCACGTTTGTGTGCATACGGTTGTGCCGGGCGCGGCGTGACGATGCAGTTACCCGCTGCAAAAACTGCCATGCGGGGGACGTGGCATTGACCATTGGGCGGCAACAGTCGGTCATCCGGGTGCCCAATAAAGGATGCAAAGACTGATCCTACAGCAGCAAGGACCAGCTTCCTGATATGTCTCCAACGTATCTATAATTTTTGATCGTTCCATGCTATTATATTATCTGTTTTGGATGTTTAATGGGCTTTAATATGCTCTTTTATATTATTTTTGGGACTAACCTATTAACCGGAGGCCCAACGCTAGTTGTTGTTTTTTTTGCCTATTTCAGTGTTCCGCGGAAAAGGAATATCAAACGGAACGAAACCTTCGCAAGGATCTTTCTTGGAACAAACGCAATCCAGGAGACTCGGAGTGGAAGTCAGAGACGTAACGAGGCGGCCATGAGGCAGGAGGGCGCGCCCAGGGGGTAGGCGCGCCCCCACCCTCGTGGGCCCCTCGTAGCTCCACCGACCTATTTCTTTCGCCTATATATACTCTTATACCTGAAAACATCCAAGGGAGCCACGAAACCACTTTTCCACCGCCGCAACCTTCTGTACCCGTGAGATCCCATCTTGGGGCCTTTTCCGATGAGCTGCCGGAGGGGGATTCGATCATGGCGGAGGGCTTCTACATCAACATCATAGCCTCCCCGATGATGTGTGAGTAGTTTACCACAGACCTTCAGGTCCATAGTAATTAGCTAGATGGCTTCTTCTCTCTCTTTGGTTCTCAATACAAAGTTCTCCTCGATGTTCTTGGAGATCTATTCGATGTAATACTCTTTTGCGATGTGTTTGCCGAGATCCAATGAATTGTGGTTTTATGAACTTGATTATCTATGAATATTATTTGGTTCTTCTCTGAATTCTTATATGCATGATTTGATATGTTTGCAAGTCTCTTCGAATTATTGGTTTAGTTTGGCCTACTAGATTGATCTTTCTTGCAATGGGAGAAGTGCTTAGCTTTGGGTTCAATCTTGCGGTGTCCTTTCCCAATGACTGCAGGGGAAGAAAGGCACTTATTGTATTGTTGGCATCGAGGATAAAAAGATGGGGTTTATATCATATTGCTTGAGTTTATCCCTCTACATCATGTCATCTTGCTTAATGCGTTACTCCGTTCTTATGAACTTAATACTCTAGATGCATGCTGGATAGCGGTCGATGTGTGGAGTAATAGTAGTAGATGCAGAATCGTTTCGATCTACTTGATACGGACGTGATGCCTATGTTCATGATTATTGCCTTAGATATCATCATAACTATGCGCTTTTCTATCAATTGCTCGGCAGTAATTTGTTCACCCACCGTAATATATGCTATCATGAGAGAAGTCACTAGTGAAACCTATGGTTCCCGGGCCTACTTTACATCATATAAGTTTTCGATCTATAATTCTAGTTTACTATTTATTTTGCAATCTATATTTTCCAATCTATACAAAAAAAATACCAAAAATATTTATCTTATTATCTTGATCAGATCTCACTTTTGCAAGTGGCCGTGAAGGGATTGACAACCCCTTTATCGCGTTGGTTGCAAGGTTCTTGATTGTTTGTGCAGGTACTAGGTGACTTGCAAGTAGTCTCCTACTGGATTGATACCTTGGTTCTCAAAAACCGAGGGAAATACTTACGCTACTTTGCTGCATCACCCTTTCCTCTTCAAGGGAAAACCAACGCATGCTCAAGAGGTAGCAAGAAGGATTTCTGGCGCCGTTGCCGAGAAGATCTACACTCAAGTCAAGACATACCAAGTACCCATAACAAACTCTTATTCCTTGCATTACATTATTTGCCATTTGCCTCGCGTTTTCCTCTCCCGCACTTCACCTTTGCCGTTTCATTCGCCCTTTTTTGTTCGCCTCTTTTCGCTTGCCTCTTGTGTGTCCGTGTGTTAGATCGTTTGTTTCGCCGTCATGGCCAGTCCTTCTATCATTGTTAGTACTCCCGATAATGAAGTTCTTAATTTTAAACAAAGGTAGGGACAAAATCTAAAAGATGCTTGGTATAGAATTTGCAATGGTCAGAATAGATCCACTAGGAAGCAATCTACTTCCATTCTTCTTTGCAATTTTTACGTAGGCATCACTCCTTGGAATAGATATATTCTTGATACCATTACCGGAGGGAATTTCTTGGGTAGCCCTACTTTTGGTTCTTGTAATGCTATGATAGATTTGTTAGGCCAACCACCTCTTTTGGTTAATGGAACTATTTTAACTTTGGAACATGTGATGCAAAGGCTTGATATTATTGAAAATAAAATTGCCACTGTAGAGTTGATCGAGAATTTGGATAAAAAGATCCACAACCAAATTACTCAACATGGATCTAAGGTAGGAGTTACTATGAATTTTTTTAGAGAAAAGGAACCCATAGTTAATGAAAAGATAGATCAAGATTCCACTAGAATTGATAAACTTGAGGATATTATTACCAACTTAGGGTCTGCCTTTTCTGCCGTTAGAAACAACTCAAACCTTCCTCCTACCAAAGTTGCCAAGTTTATGTATGTTCCTAAAAATAAGGGTGAATCTTCTAGTAAGGAGAATGAAGATCTCAAATCAATAAGTGTTCACCCCAACTTTTTCGCTATCATTAAGGAACCTTTTGCTACAAATGAATTTCCTGATTTCTTGCCTAAGAGTTTGATCATCGACAAAAAGAAAGAATCTCCTAAAGGTTATAAGTGTTGAATTGAAGAATTGCATACCAAAGATGACAATGATCTATTCTTGTTTTTATGCCTAGCTAGGGGCGTTAAACGATAGCGCTTGTTTTGAGGCAACCCAATTTTATTTTTGTTCGTTGCTTTTTGTTCCTGTTTAGTAATAAATAATTCATCTAGCTTCTGTTTAGATGTGTTTTTTTGTTTTAATTAGTGTTTGTGCCAAGTAGAACCTTTGGGAAGACTTGGGTGAAGTCTTTGCGATCTTGCTGTAAAAAACAGAAACTTTTGCGCTCACGAGATTAGATGCCATTTTTTACTGGAAGTGCTTTTAGGTTGATTCTTTTTGAAGATGATTAATAGACAAATTCCTCACGTCCAACAATTTATTTCAGAAATTTTGGAGTTACAGAAGTATACGTTTGATACAGATTGCTACACACTGTTCTGTTTTTGACAGATTCTGTTTTTCGTGTGTTGTTTGCTTATTTTGATGAATCTATGGCTAGTATCGGGGGGTATGAACCATAGAGAAGTTGGAATACAGTAGGTTTAACACCAATATAAATAATGAATGATTTCATTACAGTACCTTAAAGTGGTGATTTATTTTCTTATACTAACGGAGCTCATGAGATTTTCTGTTTAAGTTTTGTGTTGTGAAGTTTTCAAGTTTTTGGGTAAATATTTGATGGATTTTGGAATAAGGAGTGGCAAGAGCCTAAGCTTGGGTATGCCCAAGGCACCCCAAGGTAAAATTCAAGGACAACTAAAAGCTTAAGTTTGGGGATGCCCCGGAAGGCATCCCCTCTTTCGTCTTCGTCTATCGGTAACTTTACTTGAGGCTATATTATTATTATTCACATGATATGTGTTTTCCTTGGAGCGTCTTGTACGATTTGAGCCTTTGCTTTTTAGTTTACCACAATCATCCTTGTTGTACACACCTTTTGTGAGAGACACACATGAATCGGATTTTATTAGAATACTCCATGTGCTTCACTTATATCTTTTGAGCTAGATAATTTTGCTCTTGTTCTTCACTTATATCTTTTAGAGCACGGTGGTGGTTTTATTTTATAGAAATTATTGATCTCTCATGCTTCACGTATATTATTTTCGGAGTCTTTTAGAACAGCATGGTAATTTGCTTTGGCTATAAAATTAGTCATAATATGATAGGCATCCAAGATGGGTATAATAAAAACTTTCATATGGAGTGCATTAAATACTATGAGAAGTTTGATACTTGATAATTGTTTTGAGATATAAAGATGGTGAAATTAGAGTCGTGCTAGTTGAGTAATTGTGAAATTGAGAAATACTTGTGCTGAGGTTTGCAAGTCCCGTAGCATGCACGTATGGTAACCGTTGTGTGACAAATTTGAAGCATGAGGTGTTCTTTGATTGCCTTCCTTATGAGTGGCGGTCGGGGATGAGCGATGGTCTTTTCCTACCAATCTATCCCCCTAGGAGCATGCACGTAGTGCTTGGTTTTGATGACTTGTAGATTTTTGCAATAAGTATGTGAGTTCTTTATGACTAATGTTGAGTCCATGGATTATATGCACTCTCACCCTTCTATAATTGCTAGCCTCTTCGGTACCGTGCATTGCCCTTTCTCACCTCGAGAGTTGGTGCAAATTTCGCCGGTGCATCCAAACCCCGTGATATGATGCGCTCTATCACACATAAGCCTCCTTATATCTTCCTCAAAACAGCCACCATACCTACCTATTATGGCATTTCCATAGCCATTCCAAGATATATTTCCATGCAACTTTCCACCATTCCATTTATTATGACATGCTCCATCATTGTCATATTGCTTTGCTTGATCATGTAGTTGACATCGTATTTGTGGCAAAGCCACCTTCATAATTCTTTCATACATCTCACTCTTGATTCATTGCACATCCTGGTACACCGCCGGAGGCATTAACATAGAGTCATATTTTGTTGTAAGTATCGAGTTGTAAGTGAATAAAAGTGTGATGATCTTCATTATTAGAGCATTGTCCTATGTGAGGAAAGGATGATGGAGACTATGATTCCCCCTCAAGTCGGGATGAGACTCCGGACGAAAAAAAAGAGGCCATAAAAAAAAGGAGAAGGCCCAAACAAAAAAAGTGAGAGAAAAAGAGAGAAGGGGCAATGTTAGTATCCTTTTTCCACACTTGTGCTTCAAAGTAGCACCATGATCTTCATGATAGAGAGTCTCTTAGTTTGTCATTTTCATATACTAGTGGGAATTTTTCATTATAGAACTTGGCTTGTATATTCCAATGATGGCTTCCTCAAAATGCCCTAGGTCTTCGTGAGCAAGCAAGTTGGATGCACACCCACTTAGTTTCTTTTCTTGAGCTTTCATATATTTATAGCTCTAGTGCATCCGTTGCATGGCAATCCCTACTCCTCGCATTGACATCAATTGATGGGCATCTCCATAGCCCGTTGATTAGCCGCGTCGATGTGAGATTTTCTCCCTTTTTGTCTTCTCCACACAACTTCCATCATCATATTCTATTCCACCTATAGTGCTATGTCCATGGCTCGCGCTCATATATTGCGTGAAGGTTGAAAAAGTTTGAGAATGCTAAGTATGAAACAATTGCTTGGCTTGTCATCGGGGTTGTGCATGATGGGAGCATTTTGTGTGATGAAAATGAAGCATGGCCAAACTATATGATTTTGTAGGGATGAGCTTTCATTGGCTATGTTATTTTGATAAGACATAATTGCTTGGTTAGCATGCTTGAAGTATTATTATTTTTATGTCAATATTAAACTTTTGTCTTGAATCTTTCGGATCTAAACATTCATGCCACAATAAAGAAAATTACATTGAAAATTATGTTAGGTAGCATTCCACATCAAAAATTCTGTTTTTATCGTTTACCTACTCGAGGACGAGCAGGAATTAAGCTTGGGGATGCTGATACGTCTCCAACGTATCTATAATTTTTTATCGTTCCATGCTATTATATTATTTGTTTTGGATGTTTAATGGGGTTTAATATGCTCTTTTATATTATTTTTTGGGACTAACCTATTAACCGGAGGCCAAGTGCCAGTTGTTGTTTTTTGCCTATTTCAGTGTTTCGGAGAAAAGGAATATCAAACGGAATCCAAACAGAACGAAACCTTCGCGAGGATCTTTCTTGGAACAAACGCAACCCAGGAGACTTGGACTGGAAGTCAGAGACGCAACGAGGCGGCCACGAGATAGGAGGGCGCGCTCAGCAGGGGTAGGCATGCCCCCACTCTCGTGGGACCCTCGTAGCTCCACCGACCTATTTCTTTCGCCTATATATACTCTTATACCCTGAAAACATCCAAGGGAGCCACGAAACCACTTTTCCACCGCCGCAACCTTCTGTACCTGTGAGATCCCATCTTGGGGCCTTTTTCGGCGACCTGCAGGAGGGGGATTCGGTCACGGAGGGCTTCTACATAAACATCATAGCCTCTCCGATGATGTTTGAGTAGTTTACCACAGACCTTCGGGTCCATAGTTATTAGCTAGATGGGTTCTTCTCTCTCTTTGGTTCTCAATACAAAGTTCTCCTCGATGTTCTTGGAGATCTATTCCGTGTAATACTCTTTTGTGGTGTGTTTGCCGAGATCCGATGAATTGTGGGTTTATGAACTTGATTATCTATGAATATTATTTGCTTCTTATCTGAATTCTTATATGCATGATTTGATATCTTTGCAAGTCTATTCGAATTATCGGTTTAGTTTGGCCTACTAGATTGATCTTTCTTGCAATGGGAGAAGAGCTTAGCTTTGGGTTCAATCTTGCGGTGTCGTTTCCCACTGACAGCAGGGGCAGCAAGGCACGTATTGTATTGTTGCCATCAAGGATAAAAAGATGGGGTTTATATGATATTGCTTGAGTTTATCCCTCTACATCATGTCATCTTGCTTAATGCGTTACTCCGTTCTTATGAACTTAATACTCTAGATGCATGTTGGATAGCAGTCGATGTGTGGAGTAATAGTAGTAGATGCAGAATCGTTTCGGTCTACTTGACAGGGACGTGATGCCTATGTTCATGATCATTGCCTTAGATATCATCATAACTATGTGCTTTTCTATCAATTGCTCGGCAGTAATTTGTTCACCCACCGTAATATATGCTATCATGAGAGAAGCCACTAGTGAAACCTATGGCCCCGGGTCTACTTTACATCATCTAAGTTACCGATCTATAATTCTGGTTTACTATTTATTTTGCAATCTTTATCTTCCAATCTATACAACAAAAATACCAAAAATATTTATCTTATTATCTTTATCAGATCTCACTTTTGCAAGTGGCCGTGAAGGGATTAACAACCCCTTTATCGCGTTGGTTGCAAGGTTCTTGATTGTTTGTGCAGGTACTAGGTGACTTGCAAGTAGTCTCCTACTGGATTGATACCTTGGTTCTCAAAAACTGAGGAAAATACTTACGCTACTTTGCTGCATCACCCTTTCCTCTTCAAGGGAAAACCAACGCATGCTCAAGAGGTAGCACTTCCCTACCGATAGCTCATCTAACAGAAGTCCCAAGTTAAGTATGCTGAGGCTGGAGTAGTCATGAGATGGGTCACCGGATGGGAAGTGGGCTCGATGTTAAATTGACTAATGTGATGGGTCACTGTAAACATTTAATTGCGTTGAATGTATATAGTGCTCCATCATATTAGTTGAATTAACCTCGAGGTCCTTGTTTTGTAATGTTTTACATTTCTTATTTTTTGTACACATGTTGATTGGCTTGAAGAAGGTCTATCTCGTTACTTTTTGATAATTTTTGTTTGTTGAACACATGTTGATTGGCTTGAATGAAGGTCTATCCCGTTACTTTACGACATGTTTCCAAAACATGGACCTCGAGGTTAATTCAACTAATAGGATGGAGCATTATATACATTCAACACAATTAAATGTTTTCCAAAAAAAGTGATATGATTTCTATGAAACTTATAATTCATGTATGTCAAATTAACCTCTGTTTACTTGTTTTCGAATTAACCTCTGGGCCTTTTGCCGCGTATCACACACATCTTGTTAAGTTGAACCGTTTATGTTCTCTTCCCTAATCGAAAACAGTTCATTCGACTAAACCATATGCCGTATATCACACACACCTTGATCTGGCTGACCGTTTCTGTTGCTTTCCCTAATAGCAAACAGTTCATCGAAGCGAACCGTATGCCGTATATCACACACGCATTGATATGGCTGCCTGTTTTTGTTGTTCTGTCTAATCGCAAACAGTTCGTCTAGATCAACCGTATGCTCTGCTTCGCACACGCAACTAAAATTTGAACCGTGTTTGATGCATCCGTCATCGCAAACGCTCTGCACCTTCTTTGACGGGTTTTTTACTCCACCGTTTATGATTATGGCATCGCACACAGTTTCGTCGAAGGGTCTCTGATCGTAGTGTCACGTTAGGAGCATCCTACAGTAGTGTTAGTTTAAATTAAACCAACTAACTAGTGAAGTCACTAACAGTCGGCCTCACCCCACTAATTAAACTAATTGAATTAATTAAAAAAATGCTTAGATTAGTTGTTTCACTGACTACTGGGTCCCACTAGACCCAGTTGACCAGTCAACCAGCTGACTAGGCTGGACTCAGTCAATGACACGTGGGTCCCCCTGGTCCCTTTGACCAGTCAACTAAAGGAAATATTCCCTAGAGGCAATAAGAAAGTTGTTATTTGTATTTCCTTATATCATTATAAATGTTTATTATTCATGCTAGAATTGTATTAACCGGAAACTTGATAAATGTGTGAATACATAAACAAAACAAAGTGTCCCTAGTATGCCTCTATTAGACTAGCTCGTTAATCAAAGATGGTTAAAGTTTCCTAACCATAGACATGTGTTGTCATTTGATGAACGAGATCACATCATAGGAGAAAGATGTGATGGACAAGACCCATCCATTATCTTAGCATAATGATCGTTAAGTTTTATTGCTATTGCTTTCTTCATGACTTATACATATTCCTTTGACTATGAGATTATGCAACTCCCGAATGCCGGAGGAATACCTTGTGTGCTATCAAACGTCACAATGTAACTGGGTGATTATAAAGATGCTCTACAGGTATCTCCGAAGGTGTTTGTTGGGTTGGCATAGATCGAGCTTAGGATTTGCCACTCCGAGTATCAGAGAGGTATATCTGGGCCCTCTCGATAATGCACATCATGATAAGCCTTGAAAGCAATGTGACTAATGAGTTAGTTACGGGATGATGCATTACGGAACGAGTAAAGAAACTTGCCGGTAACGAGATTGAACTAGGTATGAAGATACCGACGATCGAATCTCGGGCAAGTAACATATCGATAACAAAGGGAATGAAGTATGTTGTTATTACGGTTTGACCGATAAAGATCTTCATAGAATATGTAGGAACCAATATGAGCATCAAGGTTCCGCTATTGGTTATTGATCGGAGAGGTGTCTCCGTCATGTCTACATAGTTCTCGAACCCGTAGGGTCCGCACGCTTAACGTTTGATGATGATTTGTATTATGAGTTATGTGTTTTGGTGACCTAAGATTGTTCAGAGTCCCGGATGAGATAACGGACATGACGAGGAGTCTCGAAATGGTCGAGAGGTAAAGATTGATATATTGGACGATAGTATTCGGACACCGGAAGTGTTTCGGAATGTATCCGGTACGTATCAGAGTACGGGGGGGGGGGGGGGGGTTACCGGAACCCCCCGGGGGAGTATATGGGCCATATGGGCCATAGGAGGGAGGCAAGGCAACTCACAAGGGGTGGCGCCCCCCCGGGAAGGAGTCCAAATTGGACTAGGGGAGGGGGCGGCGACCCCCTTTCCTTCTCCTCCTCCCTCTCCTCCCCCCTTTCCCTTTCCGGTAAAAGGAAGGGGTGGCGAATTGGACTAAGAGTCCAAGTGGGACTCCCCCCACTTGGCGCGCCCTAGGACAGCCTCCTCCCCTCTCCCTCCTTTATATACGGGGGCAGGGAGGCACCTCTAAGACACATCAAGTGTTCTTAGCCGTGTGCGGTGCCCCCCTCCACCGTTTGCTCCTCCGGTCATATTGTCGTAGTGCTTAGGCGAAGCCCTGCGCGGATCACTTCACTATTACCGTCACCACGCCATCGTGCTGACAAAACTCTCCCTCAACACTTTGCTGGATCAAGAGTTCGAGGGACGTCATCGAGCTGAACGTGTGCAGAACTCGGAGGTGCCGTACGTTCGGCACTTGATCGGTTGAATCGAGAAGATTTTCGACTACATCAACTGCGTTAAACTAACGCTTCTGCTTTCGCTCTATGAGGGTATGTGGACACACTCTCCCCCTCTTGTTGCTATGCATCTCCTAGATAGATCTTGCGTGATCGTAGGAATTTTTTTGAAATTGCATGCTACGTTCCCCAACAGTGGTATCAGAGCTAGGTTTATGCGTAGATGATGTGCACGAGTAGAACACAAAGAGTTGTGGGTGGTGATCATCATACTGCTTACCACCAATGTCTTATTTTGATTCGGCTGTGTTGTTGGATGAAGCGGCCCGGACCAACCTTAGATGACCATGTTCATGACACCGGTTCCACCGACAGATATGCAACTAGTTTGGCATAAAGGTGGATGGCGGGTGTCTGTTTCTCCAACTTTAGTTGAATCGAATTTGACTGCGGCCGATCCTTGATGAAGGTTAAAACAGCAAACTTGATAAATCAACGTTGTGGTTTTGATGCGTAGGTAAGAACGGTTCTTACTAAAAGCCTGTAGCAGCCACGTAAAACTTACAAGAACAAAGTAGAGGACGTCTAACTTGTTTTTGCAGGGCATGTTGTGATGTGATATGGTCAAGACATGATGTGGTATACGTTATTGTATGAGATGATCATATTTTGTAAAAGTTATTGGCAACTGGCAGGACCCTTATGGTTGTCGCTTTATTGTATGAAATCTAAGCGCCATGTAATTGCTTTACTTTATCACTATGCGTTAGCGATAGTTGTAGAAACAATAGTTGGCGAGACGACTAGGACGCTACGACGGAGATCAAGGTGTCAAGCCGGTGATGATGGAGATCATGACGGTGCTTTGGAGATGGAGGTCAAAGGCACAAGATGATGATGGCAATATCATGTCACATATTTTGATTGCATGTGATGTTTATCTTTTATGCATCTTATTTTGCTTAGTACGACAGTAGCATTATAATATAATCTCTCACTAAATTTCAAGGTATAAGTGTTCTCCCTGAGTATGCACCGTTGCGATAGTTCGTCGTGCCGAGACACCACATGATGATCGGGTGAGCTCTACGTTCAGATACAACGGGTGCAAGACAGTTTTGCACATGCGGAATACTTGGGTTAAACTTGATGAGCCTAGATGTACAGACATGGCCTCGGAACACTAGAGACCGAACGGTCGAACGTGAATCATATGGTAGATATGATCAACATAGAGATGTTCACCATTGAAAACTACTCCATCTCACGTGATGATCGGACATGGTTTAGTTGATATGGATCACGTGATCATTTAGATGACTCGAGGGATGTCTATCTAAGTGGGAGTTATTAAGTAATATGATTAATTGAACTTAATTTATCATGAACTTCGTGCTGATAGTTTTTGCATATCTATGTTGTAGATCAATGGCCCATCCTACCGTTCCCTTGAATTTTAATGCGTTCCTAGAGAAAGCTAAGTTGAAAGATGATGGTAGCAACTACACGCACTGGGTCCGTAACTTGAGGATTATCCTCATTGCTGCATAGAAGAATTATGTCCTTGATGCACCGCTAGGTGAAAGGCCTGCTGAAGGAGCAGATGCTGATGTTATGAACATCTGGCAAGCTCGATCTGATGACTACTCGATAGTTCAGTGTGCCATGCTTTACAACTTAGAATTGGGACTTGAAAGACGTTTTGAACGTCATGGACCATATGAGATGTTCCAGGAGTTGAAGTTAATATTTTAAGCAAATGCCCGAGTTGAGAGATATGAAGTCTCCAACAAGTTCTATAGTTGCAAGATGGAGGACAACAGTTCTGTCAGTGAAAACATGCTCAGAATGTCTGGGTACCATAACCACTTGACTCAGCTGGGAGTTAATCTTCCGGATGATAGTGTTATTCACAGAGTTCTTCAATCACTGCCACCAAGCTACAAAGGCTTCGTGATGAACTATAATATGCAAGGGATGGATAAGATGATTCCTGAGCTCTTCTCTATGCTTAAAGCTGCGGAGGTAGAAATCAAGAAGGAGCATCAAGTGTTGACGGTTAACAAGACCACTAGTTTCAAGAAAAAGGTCAAGGGAAAGATGGGAAACTTCAAGAAGAATGACAAGCAAGTTGTCACTCCCGGGAAGAAGCCTAAGTCTGGACCCAAGCCTGAAACTGAGTGCTTCTACTCCAAAGGGACTGGTCACTAGAAGCGGAACCGCCCCAAGTATTTGGCGGATAAGAAGGATGGCAAAGTGAACAAAGGTATATTTGATATACATGTCATTGATGTGTACCTTACTAATGCTCATAGTAGCACCTGGGTATTTGATACTGGTTCTGTTGCTCATAGTTGCAACTCGAAACAGGGGCTACAGATTAAACGAAGATTGGCTAAGGACAAGCTGACGATGCGCGTCGGGAATGGTTCCAAGGTCGATGTGATCGCCGTCGCACGCTACCTGGGGGCTGGAGGCGGCGGGCCGGGAGGCGGAGGCGGCAACATCCCCTCGCCCTTGGTGATGCGGGTGAGCCAATGGCATTTCCGGGTTGTGTGGTTGGACGGCTTCGCGCCGCTGTGGAATTTGCAGGGGGCATCAAGAGCTTGCTCGTAGGAGAAAGCCGGCTGCCAAGCCGGCCTGCCACCCTTCTTCTTGGGAGCGGGCCGTTCTTCGGGCTGCTCATCTTCAACAGAGGCCACCTGCTGACTGGTGGAAGTTGGCATGGGGGCCTTGCGCTTGTGCTCGTTCTGGTAGGGGCGCCGATTAGGGTCGCCAGCCGGCGTCTTGGGAGCCGGGGCGATAACCTTTCCCGAGGCGTCTACTCGGAGCTCGGTCTTCATCGAGGAGTCGGCCGTGGCGTACTTGTCCGCGGTGACCAGCAACTCGTCGAGGGTAGCCGGCTCGTCGCAGAGGAGTCGGTGCTTGAGGAGGGTGCCCTCTCGGCACCCGGCGGTGAAGTACTCGATGGCCTGGACCTCATGCACCCCCTCGCAGGAGTTGCAGAGCTCGGCTCACCGCGTGAGGTAGTCGCGGGTCGACTCGTTAGGCCCTTGGACGCAGAGGGAGAGCTGGCGAGGCTTGGGAGGCCGCTTGTAGGTGCTGGTGAAGTTGCGGACGAAGACTTCTATGAAGTCCAGCCAACTGTTGATGCTGTAGGGCTTGAGGCTGTTGAGCCATGTGCGCGACGTGCCTTGCAGCATGAGGGGGACATACTTCACGGCGACGCGCCGATTGCCGTTGGCTATGCTGACGGCCGTGGAGTAGTCGATGAGCCAATCTTCCAGCTTCACTGAGCCGTTGTACTTGGGCGTGTCTCTGGGGAGCGAGAACCCTTTGGGGAAGGGCTCGTCGCGGATGCGGGGGCCAAAGCATGGCGGGCCGACATCGTCTTCTTCTTCTAACGCCAAGGATCGAGCAAGGCGGTCGATCCGGTGGCGGACGTCGTTCTCGCCGACTCCTTCTCGGCGGCCGAGTCGGTCGCCAAGAGTCGGGTGCGTGATAGGCGGCGGAGTGAGACGTCTTTCTCTTCGAGGCGGGGGAGGAGGCAGATTTCCTTGGTGTTCCACCGCTCGAGGGCGGCCCTCCGCGTCACGCTCGATGGTGATGTGAGTCCGACTGCGGCTGGCAGCTGGCTCCTTGTCTTTCTTCTGGCGCGCGCCGCTCGCGGTCGGCGAGCGGGACGTCGCGGCGTGCTCCCGGCGCGGGGGTTGACTATCAGCTCGGGCGCCGGCTTCGTGCCGTTCTGCAGCCGCGTCGAGCAGCTGCTGGATCCGTCTCGTCATGTAGGGGAGCTCATCGGTTCACAGCCCATTGAGCTCTTCTGCGGCCGCCTGAGCGGCTCGCAGATTCTCGAGAGGGGTGGCGTAGACGGGGCGATCCGCCCCAGCATGCTGGCGACGGCCGCGCCGTGCTTCTGGACGAAGCCGGCTCGGCTCGGGCCACTAGGCGGCGTACCGAAGGCGGCGCGGTCGACTTTGCGCTGGTGGGCTTCGGTGAGGCGTCTCATGGAGGCTATCTTCTGGCCTTCCGCGATGAGGGCGAGGCGGCGTGCCTCCAGGGTCTCGGCGTCGGCGTCGGCCGGGATGGGGACGGAGAGGTCGTGCATCGCCGCTTGCAGGGCGTCGTGGGCGTTCTTGCCCAAGTTGGCGACGTGGCTGATGACCAGCACTTCGGTGACAGCGTTGCTGCCGCTGTCAGCTCAAGGCAGGGGATCATCGAAGACCACCACGTCGGAGGGGTAAGCGTCGAGCGATGCCGTGTCGGAGTCGACGAGCATCGGGTCGGTGGAGCCGACCGACTTCATGTCTGCAGCAGGCTCGCTGGAGACGTGAAGCTGGTCGAGGAGGCTGACGAGGCGGCTCTCGGGGTAGTCTGTGCCTGCGTCGGACGCAGGCTCGTCGGAGATGCGAGTCTCGCCGAGCAGATCGGCGAGGCAGCTCGCTGCGCAGGCGTCGTCGAGAATTGGGACGGCTCCAGCGTCCACGAGGATCACGTCGAGTTCCTCCGCCAGACGCGGCGGTTGCCCGGCGCGGACAAGGTGGAGGTCCGTCTCGCGCCGGCGAGGGAAATTACGCCGGAGCCGCGGGAGGGCGAGCGGGTGGTCTTCCGCTCGCACTTCCAGCGCGGCATCGGCCTGCCAGTGAGCGCCTTCTTCCGCTCCTGGCTCGATTTCTATCAGCTCCAGCCGCACCACCTCACCCCAAACGCGGTGGTGCTGCTGTCAACCTTCGTCACCCTGTGCGAAGGCTACCTCGGCGTCCTTCCTACCCTCGAGCTCTGGGGGGAGTTCTTCCAGTCCAAGCTGGGCACGCGCATGCAGGGCGTGCCGGCTCAGACTGGCGCCTTCATCGCGTCGCGGAGGTCGGTCGCCGACAACCCCTTCCCCGTCATCACGCTGATCCAATCGGTGAAGAAGTGGCAAAAGTCGTACTTCTATGTGCGGAACATCGCCCCACGGGGCGAGTACATCAACTTGCCGGCTTACGTAGCCGGCCCACCGGCGGGCAGGCGGCCCCAGTGGTCCTTCCGAGCCGTGACTCTGACGCCGGCCGGGTCCGCAGCCGTCGCCCGAGTGCGAGTGCTGACCCAGTCGGAGGGCTTGACGGGGCCCGACCTGCTGGCCGCCTTTGTCACGCGCCGGGTACTTCCGCTCCAGAGCCGTCCTCATCTGATCTGTCAGATGAGCGGCCAGTTCGATCCGAGCCGAATGTGCACCAAGGACATGCCGCACGCAAAGGTCGCCTATATGGTGAACTACCTCGCGAACTGCAAATTCACCGAAGAGTGGTAGTTCGGCAAGGAGCCATATAGCCGAGCCAATCCGCCGCCTACGGTATGTTCTCCTTGTCTCTTTTTCTTCTCTTAACTTTGTTGCCGAGTTCCTCTTCTTCGGCCGGCCGGCGGGTCAGACGCGGAGCGTCGATTCGTCCCCGACCGGACGGAACACGATCTGGAGGACCCCGACTTGGGGGCGGCCGTTATGGACGACAACATCGAGCCGGGTGGTGGCGAAGCAGGCGGCTCCAGGCACGGAGTCACCTTCGACGACTGGCCGGACGACGATGAGGCCGAAGTCGCCCCGCGCCGCCGGCCCGCATCTGGACGCGGCGCGGGTTCCTCCGCTGCACCGCGTGTTCGGGGCGGAGGGCAGAAGCGTCGCGCCGCCCAGGGTTTGTTTAGCAGTCGGACGAAGAAACCCAGGGGCAGGGCGGCAGCCACCAGGTGGGAGGAGGCGGCCACGAAGGCGGCTTGCTTCCGCAAGACGGTGAAGCAACCGCAGACCGTGTCGGCGTAAGTTCATATTCTTTCGTATACTCTTTTTTCTTTCTTTTCTCTGGTGGTTCCTGAACCCTTGCCTTTTTCTCCAATGATCAGAGCTCCGTTGTCCCTTGAGCGGGCGGCTGCCGCCTCCGTCGTCGAGTCGCCGAGGGGGTCTGGGAGCACCACTCGCCGTGTGGACCCCCGCGCCGAGCTTCAGGCGGCGACGGAACGGAACGCGCGGGAGGCGCGGGAGGAGCAGGAGGCGCGGGAGGCGGAGGCACGGAAGGCTGCCGCCGCCCAGGCGGCACGGGAGGAGGAGGCGGCGAAGGCGCTCGCCGACGCCGCAGCCAGGGCCCAAGCGGAGGCTGCAGCTGCAGCAGCGGCGGGGGAGGTCCTGATGGTCACCACGCTGCGCGTCGTAGCGCCTGGGGACATGGAGCCCTCGCTAGAAGGGGCCAGTGGCGACCAGCCAGGACTTGAGAGGGACGACGACGTCATCGTCCTGGAGAGGGCGCCGGTGCCGACCCCGCCAACTGGGGCGGCTCAAGACGGCAGGCCTGATCCGCCGCCTGCGCAGTCGGCGGGGGGCGAGCCGGTCGCGAGGACTGAGATGGCGGTCCGGATGCCCCCGAGTCGTCGTGCGGTGAAAGCTGCGTCGGAGCCACAGAAGGCCGCGTCGGAGCCGCAGCCGGCCGTGGGCTCCAGCTCGTCGGCCCAAGATGCGGAGGCGGCCAGCGCTACCTCGGGGTGGACGCCAGGCGGAGGGACGGCCGTGATGAACGTGGCCGCGCAGGACGTCCGGACCCGGCTCCAGGGCCAGGCTATGGCGCTGAGGCAGTTCACCGACGAGTTCCTTGCGACGCGGGCGGCCATCCGGGTTAGTCTTCCCATCTTGCTTCTTCTTGATTTTGATTTCTTCTTGATCTTGATTTCTTCCGTGGGGGCGCGTCAGCGCACCCACTGGGTGTAGTCCCCGAGTTCCGAGTCGGCTGCTGAGCAGGCGGCTTGGAACTTCTTAGTGGATTTGTCTTTGCTATTCTTGTTCTTACTTCGATCTTCTGTCTATCTTGCAGGACTACCACAATCTTCGTGCGGCCGCCTTCAACTCCCAGGCTCGGGAGCTGACCCAGAAGACCGCCGACCTTACTGAGAGCCGAGGTACGTGCTTTGTTCTTTATCTCATGTGGGGGCGCGTCAGCGCACCCACTGGGTGTAGTCCCCGAGATTCGGGCCGACTGCTGAGCAGTCGGGTCGGATCTTCCTTGACGACTTCCTCTTACTGTTCTTTCTTTTTCTGCCGTCTCTGCAGCGGCCAACGCCAGTCTGAGGGCATAGCTGGGGGAGTCTCAGACTGCCCTTCGTGCCAAGGATGCCGAGCTCGCCGCCTTGGTGCAGGAACGCGACCGCCTGGCCAAGAAGTTGGCCGACCAGGAGGAAGGCCACAAGGCGGCTCTGAAGGCGGTGCAGGACCGCGAAGCCGCCCTCCAGGCCGAGTACGAGACGGAGGCGGCTGGCTGGGCTGAGGCCAGGCAAACTCTGATCTCTGGCTATGGTCAGATCGAAGATCTGGTTGACGGTAAGCCGCCTACCTCTTCGTCCTTTCTTGCCATCTGCCACTTTTGGCTCGTTTTCTGACTTGGTGCTCTTTTCTTCTTCTCTTCTTCCTTCTTGCGCAGAATATTTCCCTGGCTATTCTACCGCCGCCAACCAGACCATCGAGGCCCGCCGCCAGGCGCGGAGGCAGGCTGGCTTCGAGATTTCGCCAACCGCCGGCCGTTCGCTGGAGGAGCAGCTCTTGGCGATCCAGGCCCGCATCCAGCCGGCTCACCGACTGCTCCGCCGGCTTCAGCGTGCCGGGGCGCAAGTCTTGGCCGCCCTCTGGCCCGGCCAAGTGGTTCCTCGCACCCCCAGTCGGACTGCCGACTGGCTGGAGGTGGCAGTCGGCCGCTTCGAAGCCTGGAAGGCCTCGGCGGCTCGCTCCGGCGCTAGGCGGGCGCTGGAGTTCGTCAAGGCCTGGTATCCCGGCCTGAGCCTGGATCAGCTGGCTACCTGGCGGCAGCAAGCCGACACGGAGCTGGAGCCGGCGCGGCCGGCTATCATCCGGCGGGCTTCGGCGATCGCCGACTACACCGACACCAGCGTCTTCGCCCCCGAGGTGGATGACAACGGTGTCGCCCAGCCGGAGGAGTGGTTCGGGCTGAACCCGGCGGACGGTGAAGACTCGGCTGAGGAGATCGACTCCAGCGACGAGGGCGAAGAGGAGGAGGAGGAGGGTGAAGATGCCGAGCCGGCTGGTGGAGCAGCCGACCAGCCTCAGCTTGACCGCGCCTCCAGCACTACGTCGCGTGCGAGTGCGTCGCCTGCCACTGGTGGTGACCAAGCCGAGACCCGCTAGGCGGCCACTCCTTCAGCCGGCGGGGCCGTCTCCACCGACCAGCTCGGCTTCCGCGCCGCGCCTTAGTCTGCCATCTTTTGTTTTCCTGTCTTGTTACTTTTGGAACAATGTTTGGTTAAGTCTGCACAATTCCACCCACTGGGTGTATTCGAACTTATGTCTGTTGCCGGCCTGTTGGGGGCTTTATATGTATATATAAGTTATGCATGCATTTGGCTTTTCCTAGTACTTTGGTTTTTATCCTTCTGCTGTTTCCTTTGCCGCCCTCCCTTTGTTGCCGCCTCCCCAGTCAGACAGTTGCTCTGCAATCTGTAGCTGGAGGAGTGCTTGGCCAATTGGGGGGGGAGTACTCTAGCTTTGCTGGACTAAAGCTAAGTGTTGAGGAAGCCGGCCAGCCGGCTGTTCTGACAGCCGGCAGGCATGTTTGGAGGCCGTCTTTTTGCTATATAGGTTCGTTGTTCCTTAGCCATTTTTCGTGTGGGCATCCTTTCTGCCTTGCCTCTTGCTAGTCGGACAGTCAGTTCTTCGAGCTGCGACTTTCAACAAGAGAGGACTCGGGAGCCGGCACACTACTTTTCTGACTTCAGGTAGAACTTTTAATATAGCTCAAGGCGGCCAGTCCCCGGGCCGACTAGTCGAACCCGGTGCCAGACAAGAAATCAAATGTAATAATACATTCATGGATATGACACTTGTCATTCATAGATAAACAAAGGCAGTCCCCGAGTACTGTTCGGGGGGCCTGTTGGTTTGTACTTAATACAAAAGGGTAGCATGATACATACTGCTTTCAACTGTAAAATCGTCTCAGGAGGTTTGCGTTCCATGGTCGCTCCGACTCCTTGCCGGAGTCGTCTCTCTTGCGTGCTCTTGGTTTTTGTGCGTCGATCAAGTAGTAGGAGTCGTTGCCGAGTGCCTTGCTGACGACGAAGGGGCCTTCCCAAGGGGCCGAGAGCTTGTGCTGGCCGGCTGTTCGCTGGATCAGCCGGAGCACAAGGTCGCCCTCTTGGAAGGATCTTGGCTTGACCTTGCGGTTGTAGTAGCGGCGCAGCCCTTGCTGGTAGATGGCGGACCGGCTGAGTGCTAACAGCCGGCCTTCTTCCAGTAGGTCGACGCCGTCTTCTCTTGCTTCTTTGGCCTCCTCCTCCGTGTACATGGTGATCCGAGGCGAGTCGAACTCGATGTCTGTTGGGATGACAGCCTCGGCACCGTACACGAGGAAAAATGGAGTGAAGCCGGTTGACTTGTTGGGTGTAGTGCGCAGACTCCAGAGGACAGCCGGCAGCTCATCGAGCCAGCAGCCGGCCGATCGCTCCAGTGGTACAACCAGTCGGGGCTTGATGCCGGAGAGGATGAGTCCATTTGCTCGCTCGACCTGGCCGTTTGACTGCGGGTGGGCAACGGACGCTAGGTCCAGTCGGATGCCCTGCGTCGCGCAGAAACGTGCCAGTGCTCCTTTGGCGAAGTTCGTGCCGTTGTCGGTGATGATGCTGTGCGGCACGCCGTACCGAGTAGTGATGTCAGTGATGAATGTCACGGCAGTCGGCCCGTTCAGCTTCTTAATCGGCTTTGCTTCGATCCACTTTGTGAACTTGTCCACAGCGACAAGTAGATGTGTCAAGCCGCCGCGGGCTGTCTTGAAAGGGCCCACCATGTCCAGTCCCCAGACGGCAAAAGGCCAGGTGAGGGGAATGGTCTTGAGTGCAGAAGCCGGCAGGTGTTGCTTGGAACTAAAAACTTGGCATCCTCTGCAGCTCTTGACTATTTCTTTAGCATCCTCCAAGGCAGTCGGCCAGAAGAAACCATGGCGGAAAGCCTTGGCCACAAGTGATCTTGAGGCTGCGTGGTGGCCGCATTCGCCTTGGTGGATGTCTTTGAGGATTGCCACTCCTTTTTCTGGCTCGACACAGCGCTGGAAGACCCCAGTGACGCTGCGCTTCACAAGCTCTCTGTTGATTATTGTATATGCTGCGGCTCGTCGTTGCACTAGTCTCGCTGAGATCTCATCAGCCGGCAGCTCTCTGCTGACTAGGAACTTGAGGATGGGCTGGGCCCATGACGGAGCTGTGACTTCTTCTTCTGTTAATGTAGCCACCATGACTCGGGTGGGTGGGTTGGGTGGCGTGGAATTGGAGTCGGCCACCGCTTCTTGTGTCGTTGCAGTCCCCGGGCCGACTGCTGCAGTCCCCGGGCCAGGTTCTGAAGTCCCCGGGCCGGGTGCGACTATGGCAGTCCCCGGGCCAGTTGTCGAAGTCCCCGTGCCGCCTGCGGGGTTTCTCCAGTCGGATCCGGCTGTATCTGGCGCAGGCGGTACGAAGATGGAATCCGACTCTGGAGACGGCTTGATGGACGGCTTGAGGAGGCGCTGGAGGGATACGCCAGTCGGTATGGCTTGTCGGGTGGAGCCGATCCGTGCTAGGGCATCTGCTTGGTCGTTGTCGGCCCTTGGCACGTGGAGGAACTCGCACCCTTCGAAGTATCCGCTGATCTGCTGGACGAGGAATCGATAGCTCGCCATGTTCGCGTCCTTGGCGTCCCAGTCGCCAGACGACTGCTGGACCACCAAGTCTGAGTCGCCGTAACACAGGATCCGGCGTATGCCGAGCTCTTTGGCTAGCCGGAGCCCATGTACGAGCGCCTCGTACTCGGCCACGTTGTTGGAGGCGGCGAAGTGGATCTGCAGCGTGTACTTGAGCTTGTCGCCTTTGGGAGAGGTGAGGACGATGCCGGCTCCCAAGCCGGTGCGCATCTTGGACCCGTCAAAGTGCATCCGCCAATGGGTAGAGTCGGGAGCCGGCGGTAGGTACTGGGTCTCGGCCCAGTCGACGAGGAAGTCGGCCAATGCTTGGGACTTGATGGCGGTGCGGGGTTGGTAGAAGATCGTGTAGGGCGCCAGTGCAATGGCCCATTTAGCCACCCGGCCGGATGCATCCCGGCTGCCTATGATCTCGGCGAGCGGGGCGGTGCACACGACCGTGATGGGGTGCTCTTGGAAGTAGGGCTTCAGTTTCTTGGCAGCGAAGTACACCCCATAGCACATCTTCTGGTAGTGCGGGTAGTTTTGCTTTGAGCTGGATAGCACTTCGCTGAGATAGTACACCGGCCTCTGGACTAGCTGGGCTCGGCCTTCTTCCGGGCGCTGGACCACAACAACAGTGCTGACGACTCGGCTAGTCGCGGCGATGTAGAGGAGCATGGGCTCCTTTTCAGTCGGCGCTGCCAGGACAGGCGGAGTGGTCAGCATTTTCTTCAACTCATGGAAGGCTTGGTCGGCTTGGTCGTTCCACTCGAAGTGAGTGGACTTCTTCATGAGTCGGTACAGGGGGAGAGCCTTCTCTCCTAGTCGGCTGATAAAACGATTCAGGGAGGCTAAGCAGCCAGTGAACTTCTGCACATCTCGCAGCTTGGTGGGAATCTCCATCCTCTCGATGGCCTTGATCTTGACAGGGTTGCATTCGATGCCGCGTTCGGAGACCAGGAAGCCTAGCAGCTGGCCGGCTGGCACTCCGAACACGCACTTCTCGGGGTTGAGCTTGATTTGGAATCGGCGCAAGTTGGCGAATGTTTCTTTCAGGTCTTCCAGCAAGGTACCGCGCTTCTCTGTCTTCACCACAATGTCGTCTACATAGACGTGGGCATTTCTGCCGAGTTGTTTCAAGAGGCATTTCTACATGCAACGCTGAAAAGTGGCACCGGCATTCCTCAAGCCGAATGTCATAGTCAGGTAGCAGAAAGCTCCAAAGGGTGTGATGAAGGCAGTCTTCAGGCGGTCAGCTGGGTCCAACTTGATCTGATGGTACCCTGAGTACGCATCCAAAAAACTTAACAGCTCGCATCCGGCTGTGGAGTCTATCACTTGGTCAATCCGTGGCAGAGCAAACGGATCCTTTGGGCAGGCCTTGTTCAGGCTGGTGTAGTCTATACACATACGCCACTTGTTATTCTTCTTCAGAACCAGAACTGGGTTGGCAAGCCATTCTGGAAAGAACACTTCCATGATAAAGCCAGCGGCAAGGAGCCGGGCTATCTCTTCTCCCACGATTCTTCGCTTCTCTTCTGACAGTCGGCGGAGGGGTTGCTTGACCGGCTTCGCATCAGCCCGGACATGTAGCTTGTGCTCGGCGAAATCCTTCGGGACACCCGGCATGTCCTTTGGGGACCATGCAAAAATGTCTCGATTCTCACGGAGGAAGTCGACGAGCTCGCCTTCCTATTTACTGTCCAAGTTCGCCCCAATGACAGCGAACCTCTCCGGGTTCTCCGGGTCCAGAGGTATCTTCTTCGTCTCTTTGGCAGGCTGGAAGGAGCCCTGCGCATCACAATCTTTGGGGTTGGGGGACAGGGCCGGCTGCTTGCCGGCCATGGCCACAACCCGTTCCAGCATCTTCTTCTCTTCTGCCACCACGAGGGACTCGGCCAGCCGGCTGCTGGCCATGGCGCACTCGATGGACTTCTTGTAGTCGCCGGCTACCGTGATGATCCCCTTCGAGCTCGGCATCTTCATCTTCAGGTAGGCGTAGTGGGGCACAGCCATGAACTTGGCCAGAGCAGGTCGGCCAAGCAGAGCATGATAGGGGCTCTCCAAATCCACTACCTCGAACCAGATTGCTTCTCGGCGAAAATGATCTTTGTCTCCGAAGAGAACATCCATTTTAATCTTGCCGATTGGGGAGCAAGACAAGCCGGGGACGATACCATGGAAGACGGTGCGGCTCGGCATGAGCTGCTTCGCTTTGATGTTCAGCTTCTCCATGGTATCGCGGTACAGTATGTTGATACTGCTTCCGCCATCTATCAGGACGCGGGAGAATCGGGCAGCTCGCCTCTCCGTCGCGAGGGTGACATCCAAGACCATTGCATAGGAGCCAGGAGAGGGCATCACCTCTGGGTGGTCGGCCTGGCTCCAGCTGATTGGCTTCTCTGACCAGTGCATGAACTCGGGGGCGCTAGAGGCGACTGCATTAACTTCTTGATGCTGTCGGCGTCGACTGCGCTTGTCGTCGGCTTGACTGGTGAAGACGACGTAGGCGGCGTGCTCTTCGGGGAATTCGTCTTGGATGGCGCCGACTGCCGGCCGAGCCGCCGGCTGCTGGGGGGCTGGAGGCGGCGGACCGGGAGGCGGAGGCGGCAACATCCCCTCGCCCTTGGTGATGCGGGTGAGCCAATGGCATTTCCGGGTTGTGTGGTTGGACGGCTTCGCGCCGCTGTGGAATTTGCAGGGGGCATCAAGAGCTTGCTCGTAGGAGAAAGCCGGCTGCCAAGCCGGCCTGCCACCCTTCTTCTTGGGAGCGGGCCGTTCTTCGGGCTGCTCATCTTCAACGGTGGCCACCTGCCGACTGGTGGAAGTCGGCATGGGGGCCTTGCGCTTGTGGTCGTTCTGGTAGGGGCGCCGATTAGGGTCGCCAGCCGGCGTCTTAGGAGCCGGAGCAATCACCTTCCCCGAGGCGTCTACTCGGAGCTCGGTCTTCATTGAGGAGTCGGCCGTGGCGTACTTGTCCGCGATGACCAGCAACTCGTCGAGGGTAGCCGGCTCGTCGCAGAGGAGTCGGTGCTTGAGGAGGGTGCCCTCTCGGCACCCGGCGGTGAAGTACTCGATGGCCTGGACCTCATGCACCCCCTCGCAGGAGTTGCGGAGCTCGGCCCACCGCGTGAGGTAGTCGCGGGTCGACTCGTTGGGCCCTTGGACGCAGAGGGAGAGCTGGCGAGGCTTGGGAGGCCGCTTGTAGGTGCTGGTGAAGTTGCGGACGAAGACTTCTGTGAAGTCCAGCCAACTGTTGATGCTGTAGGGCTTGAGGCTGTTGAGCCATGTGCGCGCCGTGCCTTGCAGCATGAGGGGGACGTACTTCACGGCGACGCGCCGATTGCCGTTGGCTATGCTGACGGCCGTGGAGTAGTCGATGAGCCAATCTTCCGGCTTCACTGAGCCGTTGTACTTGGGCGTGTCTCTGGGGAGCGAGAACCCTTTGGGGAAGGGCTCGTCGCGGATGCGGGGGCCAAAGCATGGCGGGCCGACATCGTCTTCTTCTTCTAACGCCAAGGATCGAGCAAGGCGGTCGATCCGGTGGCGGGCGTCGTTCTCGCCGACTCCTTCTCGGCGGCCGAGTCGGTCGCCAAGAGTCGGGTGCGTGATAGGCGGCGGGGTGAGACGTCTTTCTCTTCGAGGCGGGGGAGGAGGCAGATTTCCTTGGTGCTCCACCGCTCGAGGGCGGCCCTCCGCGTCGCGCTCGATGGTGATGCGAGTCCGGCTGCGGCTGGCAGCCGGCTCCTTGTCTTTCTTCTGGCGCGCGCCGCTCGCAGTCGGCGAGCGGGACGTCGCGGCGTGCTCCCGGCGCGGGGGATGACTATCAGCACGGGCGCCGGCTTCGTGCCGTTCTGCAGCCGCGTCGATCAGCTGCTGGATCCGTCTTGTCATGTAGGGGAGCTCATCGGCTCCCAGCCCATTGAGCTCTTCTGCGGCCGCCTGAGCGGCTCGCAGATTCTCGAGCGGGGTGGCGTAGACGGGGCGATCCGCCCCCAGCATGCTGGCGACGGCCGCGCCGCGCTTCTGGACGAAGCCGGCTCGGCTCGGGCCGCTAGGCGGCGGCGTACCGAAGGCGGCGCGGTCGACTTCGCGCTGGTGGGCCTCGGTGAGGCGTCTCATGGAGGCTATCTTCTGGCCTTCCGCGATGAGGGCGAGGCGGCGTGCCTCCAGGGTCTCGGCGTCGGCGTCGGCCGGGATGGGGACGGAGAGGTCGTGCATCGCCGCTTGCAGGGCGTCGTGGGCGTTCTCGCCCGAGTTGGCGACGTGGCTGATGACCAGCACTTCGGTGACAGCGCTGCTGCCGCTGTCAGCTCGAGGGAGGGGATCGTCGAAGACCACCACGTCGGAGGGGTAAGCGTCGAGCGATGCCGTGTCGGAGTCGACGAGCATCGGGTCGGTGGAGCCGACCGACTCCACATCTGCAGCAGGCTCGCTGGAGACGTGAAGCTGGTCGAGGAGGCTGACGAGGCGGCTCTCGGGGTAGTCCGTGCCTGCGTCGGACGCAGGCTCGTCGGAGATGCGAGTCTCGCCGAGCAGATCGGCGAGGCAGCTCGCTGCGCAGGCGTCGTCGACGCCTTGCAGCGCGTCGAGGCAAACGCCATCGGGCGCAGCAGGCTGGCTGCGCTCGCGGGGGAGGAAGAGGGTTCCCGTCCAAAACAGGTCTCGAGACGACGGTGCACCTGGCTCCACGGTGGGCGCCAAATGTCAGGTGGTTGGTGCGACATATGCCAACGGGTGGCTTATCATTGTGGGTGCCAATAAGACATCGCCGGTGCCTGGAAACGGGATGAGGCGAAGACATGCACGCCGGCGGATCTTACCCAGGTTCGGGGCTCTCCGAGGAGATAACACCCCTATTCCTGCTCTGCGGGGTCTCCGCATGATCACTAGATCAGGAAAAGGTAGCTACAATCGCTCCTAGAGCTGTTGGGTTCAAGGGAGAAGAAGAACAAGGCTAGCTCTTGCTTCTCTCTCTCTATGGTGTGTGTGCTGTGTTCAGAAGCTAACCCTTTGCATGGGTGCCCCGGGGGGTTTATATAGGCCTACCCCCCGGGGGTACTATTGTAATCCGGCTGGGCTCTGGTCCCAGCCGTCAGTGTCTACGCTCGCCGGCTTCTCCGCCGGCTGCCGGCCTCTTGGCCGACAGGCCGGCCCCACCACCTAGGGTCTTGTCGGCGGCTGCTTACTATAGCCTCGCCTCTGATGACGAGGGCTTTGTCGAGGTGAGCGTGGCTACAGTGTGCCGCCTCGAGGGCTCTCACTGTAGCCTTACCTCGTCTTGTCTCCTTAATGTGGCTCCTGCTTCGAGGAAGGGAGTAGCCGGCTTCTGGGGGCCGACTACACCCTTGGCCGACTGGGGGAGGCCGGGCCGCCTCCGCGCTTCTCTCTGGCCGAGGGGACCCGCCGCCCGTGGGCCGTACAGGGATCTGTCGTGGATGACGTTGAGGCTGGCATGGCTACAGTGCCGAGCCGAACGGGAGACGGCCGTCCCGTACGGCCTCCTGTGGCCATGCCTGCCTCAGGCTTCGGGGGTAGTGGGCCGCACTGTGGCCACACTCCATCTTGTCACCGTTATGTGGGCGTAGCTTCGGTGGTTGCAGTCTTGGTCGGCTTCTTGGAGTCGGCGCTCTTCTTGGCCGGCTTCCTGGAGTCGGCCACCCCGTGGTTGCCCTGGGGGGAGGTTGCTGAGGCTGGGTCGCCTTCCGGGAGCCGGCTTCAGAGGTAGCCGGCTAGGGAAGGCGGCCCAATGCTTGAAATGCTTGAAGGCCCAAACGGCCTGATAATTTTCTAAAGAGCCAGGGGCAGTCGGTTAGGCTACCCGTGGCTATTTACTCCGACATTATATGAGTAATATCTTTTATGGTCATGCACCCTTGAAGAGTGGTCTATTTTTGTCGTATCTCGATCGTGGTGATACACATATTCATAATATTGATGCCAAAAGATGCACGGTTGATAATGATAGGGCAACATATTTGTGGCACTGCCGTTTAGGTCATATTGGTGTAAAGCGCATGAAGAAACTCCATGCGGATGGACTTTTGGAATCACTTGATTATGAATCATTTGATGCTTGCGAACCATGGCTCATGGGCAACATGACTAAAACTCCGTTCTCCAGAACAATGGAGCGAGCCACTGACTTATTGGAAATAATACATGCCGATGTATGCGGTCCGATGAATGTTGAGGCTCGCGACGGGTATCGTTATTTTCTGACCTTCACAGATGATTTGAGCAGATATGGTTATATCTACTTAATGAAACACAAGTCTGGAACATTGGAAAATTTCGAAGAATTTCAGAGTGAAGTAGAGAATCATCATAACAAGAAAATAAAGTTTCTATAATCTGATCGTGGAGGCGAGTATTTGAGTTACGAGTTTGACCTTCATTTAAAACAACGTGGAATAGTTTCACAACTCACGCCACTTGGAACACCATAACATAATGGTGTGTCTGAACATCGTAACCATACTTTATTAGATATGGTGTGATCTATGATGTTTCTTACCGATTTGCCACTATCGCTTCGGTGTTATGCATTAGAGACAGCTGCATTCATGTTAAATAGGCCACCGTCTAAATCCGTTGGGACGACACATATGAACTGTGGTTTGGCAAGAAACCTAAGCTGTCGTTTCTTAAAGTTTGGCGTTGCGATGCTTATGTGAAAAAGCTTCAGCCTGATAAGCTCGAACCCAAATCGGAAAAGTGCGTCTTCATAGGATACCCAAAAGAAACTATTAGGTACACCTTCTATCACAGATCCGAAGGCAACATATTTATTGCTAAGAATGGATCCTTTCTAGAGAAGGAGTTTCTCTCAAAAGAAGTGAGTGGGAGGAAAGTAGAACTTGATGAGGTAATTGTACCTGCTCCCTCATTGGAAAGTAGTTCATCACAGAAATCAGTTCCAGTGATTCCTACACCAGTAAGTGAGGAAGTTAATGATGATGATCATGAAACTTCAGATCAAGTTACTATCGAACATCGTATGTCAACCAGAGTGCGTTCCGCACCAGAGTGGTACGGTAATCCTGTTCTGGAAGTCATGTTACTAGACCATGACGAACCTACGAACTATGAGGAAGCGATGATGAGCCCAGATTCCGCGAAATGGCTTGAGACCATGAAATATGAGATGGGATCCATGTATGAGAATAAAGTATGGACTTTGGTTGCCTTTCCCGATGATCGGCAGGCCATAGAGAATAAATGGATCTTCAAGAAGAAGACTGACGCTGATGGTAATGTTACTGTCTACAAAGCTCGACTTGTTGTAAAAGGTTTTCGACAAGTTCAAGGAGTTGACTACGATGAGACCTTCTCACCCGTAGCGATGCCCAAGTCTGTCAGAATCATGTTAGCAATTGCCGCATTTTATGATTATGAAATCTGGCAAATGGATGTCAAAACTACATTCCTTAATGGATTTCTCAAAGAAGAGTTGTATATGATGCAACCAGAAGGTTTTGTCGATCCTAAAGGTGCTAACAAAGTGTGCAAGCTCCAGCGGTCCATTTATGGACTGGTGCAAGCATCTCGGAGTTGGAATATACGCTTTGATACTATGATCAAAGCATATGGTTTTATACAGACTTTTGCAGAAGCTTGTATTTCTGATATTATATGTGGATGACATATTGTTGATTGGAAATGATATAGAATTTCTGGATAACATAAAAGGATACTTGAATAAGAATTTTTAATGAAAGACCTCGGTGAAGCTGCTTATATATTAGGCATCAAGATCTATAGAGATAGATCAAGATGCTTAATTGGACTTTCACAAAGCACATACCTTGATAAAGTTTTCAAGAAGTTCAAAATGGATCAGTCAAAGAAAGGGTTCTTGCCTGTGTTACAAGGTGTGAAGTTGAGTCAGTCAATACCCGACCACTGCAGAATATAGAGAGAAAATGAAAGTCATTCCCTATGCCTCAGCCATAGGTTCTATCATGTATGTTATATTATGTACCAGAGCTGATGAGTGCCTTGCTATAAGTTTAGCAGGGAGGTACCAAAAGTAATCCAGGAGTGGATCACTGGACAGCGGTCAAGAACGTCCTGAAATACCTGAAAAGGACTAAGGATATGTTTCTCGTTAATGGAGGTGACAAAGAGCTCGTCGTAAATGGTTATGTCGATGCTAGTTTTGACACTGATCCGGATGACTCTAAGTCACAAACCGGATACGTATTTATATTGAATGGTGGAGCTGTCAGTTGGTGCAGTTCGAAGCAAAGCGTCGTGGCGGGATCTACATGTGAAGCGGAGTACATAGCTGCTTCGGAAGCAGCGAATGAAGGAGTCTGGATGAAGGAGTTCATATCCGATCTAAGTGTAATACCTAGTGCATCGGGTCCAATGAAAATCCTTTGTGATAATACTGGAGCGATTTCCTTAGCGAAGAAATCCAGATTTCACAAAAGAACCAAACACATCAAGAGACGTTTCAACTCCAGCCGTGATCAAGTCAAGGAGGGAGACACAGAGATTTGGAAAATACATACGGATCAGAATGTCGCAGACCCGTTGACTAAGCCTCTTCCACGAGCAAAACACGATCAGCACCAAGACTCCATGGGTGTTAGAATCATTACAATGTAATCTAGATTATTGACTCTAGTGCAAGTGGGAGACTGAAGAAATATGCCCTAAAGGCAATAACAAATTTGTTATCTATATTTTCCTATATCATGATAAATGTTTATTATTCATGCTAGAATTGTATTAACCGGAAACTTGATACATGTGTGAATACATAGACAAAACAGTGTCCCTAGTATGCCTCTACTAGACTAGCTCGTTAATCAAAGATGGTTAAAGTTTCCTAACCATAGACATGTGTTGTCAATTGATGAACGGGATGACATCAATAGCGGAATGATGTGATGGACAAGACCCATCCGTTAGTCAGCATAATGATCGTTAAGTTTTATTGCTATTGCTTTCTTCATGACTTATACATATTCCTTTGACTATGAGATTATGCAACTCTCGAATGTCGGAGGAATACCTTGTGTGCTATCAAACGTCACAACATAACTACGTGATTATAAAGATGCTCCACAGGTATCTTCGAAGGTGTTTGTTGGGTTGGCATAGATCGAGATTAGGATTTGTCACTCCGAGTATCAGAGAGGTATCTCTGGGCCCTCTCGGTAATGCACATTGATAAGCCTTGCAAGCAATGTGACTAATGAGTTAGTTATGGGATGATGCATTACGGAACCAGTAAAGGGACTTGCCGGTAACGAGATTGAACTAGGTATGAAGATACCGACGATCGAATCTCGGGCAAGTAACATACCGATGACAAAGGGAATGACGTATGTTGTCATTACGGTTTGACCGAGAAAGATCTTCGTAGAATATGTAGGAACCAATATGAGCATCTAGGTTCCGCTATTGGTTATTGACCGGAGAGGTGTCTCGGTCATGTCTACATAGTTCTCGAGCCCGTAGGGTCCGCACGCTTAACGTTCGATGACGATTTGTAATATGGGTTATGTGTTTTGGTGACCGAAGATTGTTCGGAGTCCTGGATGAGATCACGGACATGGCGAGGAGTCTCGAAATGGTCGAGAGGTAAAGATTGATATACTGGACGATAGTATTCGGACACCGGAAGTGTTTCGGAATGTATCGGGTACGTATCAGAGTACCCGTGGGTTGCCGGAACCCCCCGGGGGAAGATATGGGCCATATGGGCCATAGGAGAGAGGCAAGGCGACCCACAAGGGGTGGCGCCCCCCTCCCAAGGGAAGGGGTTTGAATTGGACTAGGGGAGGGCGCGGCGCCCCCCTTTCCTTCTTCTCCTCCCTCTCCTTCCCCCTTTCCCCTTCAAGTAAAAGGAAAGGGGGGGCGAATTGGACTAGGAGTCCAAGTGGGACTCCCCCCCACTTGGCGCGCCCTAGGCCGGCCTCCTTCCCTCTCCCTCCTTTATATACGGGGGCAGGGGGCACCTCTAAGACACATCAATTGTTCTTAGCCGTCTGCGGTGCCCCCCCCCTCCACCGTTTACTCCTCCGGTCATATTGTCGTTGTGCTTAGGCGAAGCCCTGCGCGGATCACTTCACTATCACGGTCACCACGTCGTTGTGCTGACGAAACTCTCCCTCGACACTTAGATGGATCAAGAGTTGGAGCGACGTCATCGAGCTGAACATGTGCAGAACTCGAAGGTGTCGTACGTTCGGTACTTGATCGGTTGAATCGAGAAGACGTTCGACTACATCAACTGTGTTAAACTAACGCTTCCGCTTTCGGTCTACCCGGGTATGTGGACACACTCTCCCCTTCTCGTTGCTATGCATCTCCTAGATAGATCTTGCGTGATCGTAGGAATTTTTTTGAAATTTCATGCTACGTTCCCCAACATCAACTGGTCCGCGTTGACAGCTGACTAGGCAGTCAACTGGACCCCACTGTCAGCCTCATGTGCACCCTGTTGGGTACATTTCTGGGTATCCCTAGCAATTTTGTGATTAAATTCGAATGAATAAAATTCCTGTAAATTCCAGAAATTGATTAAAACTTTGAAAATCATATAAAATAATCCGTAACTAGGATGCAAATAATTTATATATGAAAGTTGCTCAGAAAAATAGGACGAATCTGAATATGCTATCCACATACTTGTCACATGTCTCCAACATGACAAACATGGAACCTTCCCCTCCGGTTCGTCTGTCCGATAACTACCTAAAGTCGGGGAAATATCCACAGATATTTTCCTGCTCTGTCAGTAATGTGTAGCACTTCGTTAGGTCGCCCCTAGCACATCATATTGCTATGTCATGCATCGTGATGCATTTGTTTGCTTGGTATTTATTGTTTCTCCCCCCTCTTCTCTTCGGTAGACCCCGAGACCGATGTTGCTCCCGAGTTTGACTACACTCTCGACGACCAGGTCCTTCCAGCGGAGCTTCCAAGCAAGCAAAACCCCCTTGATCATTCCTATATCACCCACTCTTTCTCACTCATGCTTGCATTAGATTTTGCTACTGTTGTTCGATAGCTCCTATTCTGAGGCATAGCCTGTTTTTGTAATGTGTTGTTGTTACTTTACCTATTATCCCTCACCTTGTCCTTGTTGCCCCGCTTTGTTTACCGGCGACTCAATCAATGTGATCAACGACCAGAGACCGACACATCACCGGCACGCCCCTAGCTGTACGACTCTGCAGAGCTACTATCAAGTGCCGAGGGTGATACCTTGTATCCCACTTACGATGATATCTCTATAGTGTAGCACATTGAGAGTGGTTAACCGAGGGTGAATCTTCACTCACCACTCCCGATGATGTCTTTGTCGTGCATCTCCTCAAGCGTGAACCATCGAGGGTGATTCCTCCAAGTTCATCTTCACGGATACATCAAGTAGGAATCCATTGAGGGTGATTCCTCGGATTTCCCCCTTGTTGTTACGAACACACTGTTACCTTAAACTGTTCGCCGTTACCGTAGGACTGAAGGGACATGAGGTACCACCCTGGTAGTGGTGGACCTGAGTTCCCGATAGTCTCTTGTGAGTCGGGTTGACCTGGAGGGTACCCGCGAGTTAATTACGAGGCACGGCCTAGCAGGCAGATCGCCCTAGAGAGGGATGGGCCTAACCCTTGCCGCAAGTCCTCGAGACGAGGAGACAGGATCACTAAACGGCTCCGCGCGCTCCCAAGACACTAACGGGTTTGGATATGTGATCTGAGTAGGCATCTGGCCTTTTCGTACTAACCACTACACGGGAATAAGTATGGGCACTCGACGTCGTATGATTCTTTCAAAAGCTCTTAGATGTCAGCAGTTTAGCGGCACGAGCCCGGTTGGACGGGAACCACCCGCGCTTGTATAAGGGGGTGGGTCTGCTCCAGGCCGCGCTCGCAACATGCATGATTGCAAAGGACAATTGGCCCTTGACCCCTTCTCACTTAGGATGTAGACAGCGCATGCTGACCTCTCTGTTGAACCTAGGTAGGACTACGGTCTGTCGATCAGCCGAGGCCAGACATGACCCGAAAGTGTATCCGGCCGGAGTTAATCGAGCGTGTTGGGTAAGTTGGTGCACCCCTGCAGGGAAGTATATCTATTCAAATAGCCGTGTCCACAGTAACGAGCGCTCGGAGTTGTATACCGATCTACTACAACTAGAACTTGCTAATTGAGACACCAAATGGATATGATGGCTCTGGGATCACTTTCTTGCAAGGAGTCATGGAAGGACCTCTGGGCGTTACTAAACTATACTTGTTACTTATAATATGCTGATCTTCACTCTTCTAATGCTGCAAGACGTTGGAAGATACTAGTCTTCAATATGCTAGGCCTTCCATTCTATCCTGGCATTTCTGCAGTCTAGTCCAAATATATAGCCCTATTCCTTTGATACCAATGCATACTTGGTATTAGTAAAGATCTGATGTAAGTATTGCGAGTACTTTGGATTAGTACTCACGGTTGCTTTACTACCTCTTTCCCCATCTACCCGATTGTTGCAATCAGATGACGGTGTCCACGAGTCAGCTGATCCCGCTGACGACTACTACTACCCTGACGAAGCCTACTACTACATGGAGACCGTCGATGACCAGGAGTAGTTAGGAGGCTCATAGGTAGGAGGCCTGCACCTTTTTGATTTAGATGTCATTGTTTTGCTCAGCTTTCTTCAGGCAGACTTGTTTACTTATGTCTGTACTCAGATATTGTTGCTTCCGCTGACTCTTGTGTATTCGAGCTTATGTATTTGAGCCCTCGAGGCCTCTGGCTTGTAATATAAAGATTGTATTATTTATTTTTTTTGTCTAGAGTTGTGTTATGATATCTTTTCGTGAGTCTCTGATCTTGATCGTGCGCATTTGCGTGTATCATTAGTGCATGATTAATTCGGGGGCGTCACATTCTTGTGCCCTGCGGTGCGGATCCTTGCCCAATTCTACGCACGGATGCAGAGGATGGCCAGATCTGGCTTGGCTCGCCCAGGGCCTATGTGTGGCGGTGCAGTCCAGCTAGGGTGGCGCGTGTTCGCCGAGTTCCTGCATGCGGCAGTGACAAGTCAGTTTCTGGTAGTGGTATCCATGGTCTCCTTATGCCCGGTGGCGCTGGAAGGCCTTGGATCCGGGATGGTTGGTGGAAGACTCGGGTCCGGATGAAAATCCTACATTTAACCTAGTCAGCGCTGACGGTAACGACGTCTACGGATGTCGTTTACCTCCGTGGAGGTACCGTCGTGCAACTCGTTTGCTCTTCGTACCCCATGGCTTGTGGTCTTCAGATCAAAATCTAAGATTTGACTATGCCAGGTCGGGTGACGATGGTATCCTCAACATCACCTCCTTCTTGGAGGCGTCACCTTGTAGACTTGACGATGGTTCTCCGATGGTTTGCACGGCTTGTTGGTGGAGCTTGGGTTTGTGATGGTGCCGGCTCTTCTTTCTTTCTTCTCTTTTTTTTTGCACTAGCCATTTTGATGTGCTTTCCTCTTTGGAGGTGTTCTTGTATTGCTTCTTTTGGTCAATGAATCCAACATTCTAAAAAAAGTTATTACGATGAGCCTCCCGACGGCAGTGCTACGTGCAGCTGCTAAATTCCAGGCCCAGGAAAAGGACGAGAGTGATGACTCGGATCACATTCATCACCGGGTTCCGTCGATCATGGCAGCTACTATAGCTAGAAGCCTGCCGCGCGCTTTTCCGTCCCTTTTAACATGCCGTTGGGCCGCCGCGTCCCTTTGTGCCAGCATCTCTCATAGCTAGGGTTCAACCAAAAGCGATCGCCCATTTTTCCTCTGATCTGAAAAAAAGAAACCTCCACTCCAGCAGGCAGCAGCGGCTGCATGGCACGAAAAAGGTGTCGTCACAATGGCAAACCATGTCGACACAAACACGAGCACGTTGAGCGGGCCTCGTGGCGTCACGTCGGCCGTACACGCATGCTCCTCTGCCCGACACTCCCCGGCCGCCGCACCGCACCGCACGCACCATCGCTCAGCAGCTAAGCTACGCTACGCTACGCACCGTCACCTGTTAGTGCGAGAAAAAGAGATTGCACTGCCCAGCCCAAGGGATCGCAGTCGTTCATGTACAACAAATCGATCTCATTTGGGCCTGACCTGAGCCACACGGCATAGCGTGGAGCTACGCACCGTCGCTTGTTATCAGCATGGATATGGATGATGAGAGGATAATGTGCGTCCATGTTTCGATCGATCGATCGATGGATCAGACTGGACCTACGTACGTGTGCTATTCGATCCATGCCCCGCTGCCCCGGCTCGACGCCGACCGATCGTACCGCGGGCTGCCACCGGCCGTGCTGTCTATCCTTCCTCGTCGACGTGAAATGAAAGGACGATGCATGCATCAAGATCGACAGCGCGAATCGGGGGCAGAGGTGGCCTCTTCCCTTCTCCGGCCCGGTTGGATTATTTTTCTCTTTAGCTTATTCTCTACTAGATATTGCATATGGATGTTAGGTGATCTCTCTCTCTCTCTCTATTACACCATTGATTTCAAATCTGAGCTACAACTCAAGAGGAAGGGGAATTGGGGAAGAAGATACACCCACACACGCAAGCCTCTCGGCCAACTAGCCGTTTGCCACCGCCTGCCTCTACACGCACACCAACAACTCCTTTAAGTAGTGAACGCTCCACTAGGCCCATTCCGGCCCAGCGAGCCGAGCGGGTCGACGAGGCCCCCTTCTGGGCTGACCCGTTGCTTGAATCGCCTCTTCGCGCTCTTCTAATGCACTCCCATTGGCTTGATCCCTGACAATCCCCCTTTCTTAGAAACGGCTTGTACCCAAGCCGGAGCCCTTGGAAACAACTGTTTCAGCGTCTCCTTATCCTCCCAGGTAGCGAGTTCATCAGAAGGATCACTCCAACGAACCAAGACTTGAACCAAGGAACTAGAGCCACGTCGGATCACTCGTTGCTGCAAGATCTCTGCAAGTACCTAAAGATGAGCATCAGAAGAAGGTAACTGTGAAAGTGCTGTGCAACCAGGAGCCAAGACCTTCTTCAACAATGAGACATGGAAAACCGGGTGGACTTTGCTAGAAACAGGCAAAGCCAATTCATAAGCCACTTCTCCCACACGAGCAATGATCTGGAATGGTCCATAAAACTTGAAGGCCAACTCATGATTAGCACGTGGAGCAACAGAAGACTGCAAATATGGCTGCAGTTTGAGAAATACAAATTCCCCAACTTCAAAGGAACGCTCAGTGCGATGTTTATCAGCTTGAACTTTCATTCGTTGTTGCGCACGTGACAAATGCTGCTGAACTGAATGTAAAACCACCTTGCGCTGATCAAACCAGTGTTTCAGATCCTCGGACTGTATTGTATCATCGACAGAGATGTCAAAGTGACGAGGAGCATGCCCATAAACTACCTCAAATGGTGTTTGCCCCGTAGCTGAGTGCCAATTTGTATTATACCAAAACTCACACAAAGGTATCCATTGCGCCCAACGCGTGGGGTGTGAACTGACAAAACATCTGAGGAAACATTCCACTTGCTGATTCACACGCTCCGTCTGACCATCTGTCTGTGGGTGCCGAGCAGAACTCATGCGAAGCAAAGTACTTATCTTAGCAAACAACTCCTTCCAAAAAAGACTAGTAAACACCCGATCACGATCTGACACAATAGACAGTGGCATGCCATGAAGACGATAAACTGATTCAGAAACACCTCAGCCACAGACAGAGCAGTGAAAGGATGATGCAAAGGAATGAAGTGTCCATATTTTGTCAACTTATCAATAACCACAAACAAACAATTGTACCTGCCAAATGTGGGGAGACCTTCAACAAAATCCATGGTCACCATTTCCCAAGGCAGGGTTGGAATTGGCAAGGGTTGCAACAATCCAGGATATGGTATACGTTCAGGCTTAGCTTGCTGATAGATCAAACAATGATGCACAAACTGTTTAATAAAACCTCTCATACCTGCCCAACGAAACAGCTTCCTCACATGTTTGTAGGTTACAGGGAAACCTGAATGCCCACCAATCGCACTATCATGGAAGGCACTGACCAACTAATGATGCAACTAAGGTTTATTACCCACCCAAATACATTGATCAATGCGCAAAATACCAACTCTCAAAGAAAACTTCTTGTCAAACTGAGGATTAAGCGCCAATCGTTGCAACAATGCAGCAGAAAAGGGATCATCAACATAACTCTGAATGATATCTTCCAACCACAGTGGCTGAACAGAAGAGATATGGTGAAGTTCAGGAAGCACTTCCTGTGCAGTGTGAGGTCTCCTAGATAAAGCATCAGCAGCTCTGTTCTCAGCTCCTTTTTTGTAACAAATGGTGTAAGTAAGGCCAAGCAATTTAGTCAAAGCTTTGCCAAACTGTGTGCAAACGCTGATCTGACAGACTGGCTAGGCTCCTCTGATCTGTCTGTATAACAAATTGAGACAATTGCACATACTGTCGCCAATGACCTACAACAAGAAGTATAGCTAAATACTCTTTTTCATAAACAGAGAGAGCCTGGTTTCTAGGGCCCAAGGCTTTACTGACATATGCTAAGGGGTGACCATCTTGCATAAGAACTGCTCCAATTCCCACATCACAAGCATCTGTTTCCACAATAAACTTCTTGGAAAAATCTGGGACGGCTAACACTGGTGCTGATGCCAGGGCTTCTTTGAGGGCAAAGAAGGACTGTTTCTCAACATCTGTCCAATGGAAATACACCCCTTTTTTGAGCAATGAAGTGAGAGGCCTGCTGATAACTCCATAAAGCTTAACAAACTTCCTATAATTTCCAGCTAAGCCCAAAAATCCCCTGACCTCCTTAACAGATACAGGGACTGGCCAATCCTGAATAGCAGAGATCTTAGCAGGGTCAGTGGACACCCCCTGACCACTAATGATGTGACCCAAATACCCAATTTCCTGCTGGGTAAAAGCACACTTGGATAATCTGACTTGCCACTGATGCTTAAGTAACAACTGGAGTACTTCTGCCAAATGCTGCAAATGAAGTGCATAAGTCGCACTAAGAACTAAAATATCATCAAAGAAAACCACTGCACATTTTCTCAACGCAGGAGACAGATCACTATTCATAGCAAGCTGAAAAGTGTTAGGCCCTCCAGTCAGCCCTTGTGGCATAACCAAAAACTCAAATTGGCCATTATGAGTTTGAAATGCAGTCTTATACTCCTCTCCAGGGTCAAGCCTGATCTGATGATAACCTGATCTCAAATCCAACTTAGAAAACCATGAAGAACCAGCTAATTCATCCAAAAGCTCATCAATCACTGGAATCGGATACTTGCATTTAGCAGTGATAGCATTAAGATGCCTATAATAAAAAACAGGCCGCCAAGAATGATCCTTCTTTTGTACCAACAGCATTGGGGAAGAAAAGGGACTGTTGCTAGGTCGGATCACACCAGAGGCCAACATTTCTTGCACCTGCCTCTCCAATTCATCCTTCAAAGCAGGAGCAACTCTATAAGGTCTGATGGCAACAGGACCAGGTCCAGAAATGAGAGGGATTGTATGATCATACTTCCTTCTAGGTGGTAAACCACTAGGAGCTGCAAAAACTGGAGCAAATTTCTCAATAAGCTCTTGAACTTCCTGAGGCAATTCAGACAGAACAACTTCTTCAGTTACTAACAAAGCTGACATTTCCATTACTGCACACAGCTGAGGGCTAGCATCTGCACCAAGCAATGTAACCAAAACATGATCCTTCTAGAAAGAAATCCAATGTTCAGCCCAATCCACCTGCATAGGACTGTGAGCAGCAAGCCAATCCATGCCCAATATGCCATCATAAGTCCCCAAAGGAAAAACCTTAAACTGGCTAGTAAAATTATAACCAGCATAAGACCACTGCCCTGTTTTTAACTGACTAGAGCAAGGGATTAATTTACCATCAGCCACTCTAACCATGGAAACAGGCATTTCAGAAACACCTGACATGGAAGCAGCTACAACTACATCAAGGAAAGTGTGACTACTACCAGAATCCACTAAGAAATACAATGTACGCCCTTGCAACTGCACTCTGAGCTTCATAGTTGACACAACAGGAACAGTAGGATCACCAATAGCAGCTGTAGATAGTGTCATAGCATTAGCCTCACTAACCATTTCTTCCTCTGAATTACTGAACTCATCAGGCCAGCATTGCACATATTCCAACATCTCCTGAACCACATGTAACTGAATTTCCTGCTTACACTTATGATCTCGAGCCCAGCGTTCACCACAAACAAAACATAATCCCTCAGACCTCTTGAATGCACGCAAAGCAGACCATCTGTCATCAGTCGTAGATGACTTAGCAGAATCTATCACTTTCTTCTCTTCCAAGGGTTTAATTGGACCTGGGCGACTCGATCCAATCATTCCTGACGATGTTGAGCGAGAAACAAATGGAATGGGATGTGTTGATGAGTTAGTTAATTCATCTAACAACAAAGCCAAAGCATAAGCAGAATCCAAATCAAGTGGTTGCTGAATGCCAACCAACATACACATTGCAGGCTTCAACCCTTCCATGAAACGAGTCACATAATGCACTGTATTTGGGTGATCTTCATAAACAGTCAATTGATCAAACAACTCTGAAAACCGCTCAACATACTCTTCGACAGTGCTAGTCTGACGAATAGAGAACAACTGACGCAACAAATTTTGATGCTTATTACGGCCAAAGCGGGACATCAACAATCTACAAAACTCTGACCAAGATACATTAGGTGCTCTACGCTGAACTGACACCAACCAACGAGCAGCTGACCCGTCGAACAATGATGAAGCAAACGAAACCCACTGATTTTGTGGTGTGTTCCAGAAACGGAAATAATCCTCACATCGAGTATGCCATAACTTCGGGTTAGACCCATCGAATCTAGGTAACTCAATCCGAGGGCGTAATCCAAGTGCCTCAACAGGGAACTGACGGAAACTCTCCTGGGGTGTACTGACATGCCTAGGAGAATTCTGCTCTGAATGCATACCTCGAACCTGAGGAGGAACATACTTGGGGGCCGATCCATCAGATCCAGCCGTGGTACCCTGCACCGGTTGCTTACTAGCAGATGGATCTCACGGTGATGGAGGCGGGGTGGCTCCAATTTCTCCACGGATCTCGTCGAGGTCGATGCTGAGGGAGAGCTTGACGTCCTCGATCCGTCTCGAGAGCTGATCCAGCTTAGTGTTGAGCTTGGCGAGTGTGGTCACCGTTGCCTCGTTTCACTTGGAGGAGCTCTTCGCGAGAGTCGAAATCCGCATGCAGCAGCTCGTACAACACCTTCGTCTCCGGTGGAATTCGGTCCATGGCCTCGGAGCCGCGGCGGTCTGCGAAGCGGGTGCGGTGAGGGTGGCGAGGTAATTCCAGGATGGGAGGGCTCTGATACCAGATTGTTAGGTGATCTCTCTCTCTCTATTACACCATTGATTTCAAATCTGAGCTACAACTCAAGAGGAAGGGGAATTGGGGAAGAAGATACACCCACACACGCAAGCCTCTCGGCCAACTAGCCGTTTGCCACCGCCTGCCTCTACATGCACACCAACAACTCCTTTAAGTAGTGAACGCTCCACTGGACCCATTTCGGCCCAGCGAGCTGAGCGGGTCGACGAGGCTACCTTTTGGGCCGGCCCGTTGCTTGAATCGCCTCTTCGCGCTCTTCTGATGCACTCCCATTGGCTTGATCGCTGGCAATGGATCACAGGTCAGGCGATGCATGGGTGTTCCCATGGGGCGTGTCTACGCTTGTTTGTCACCCTGATGCAGAAGTGATGATCTCCGTGCAGTGCCACGACACCAGCGATGACCCCATGAGGGTGTTTCCAGCGAAATAGTTTTTCTACCCCTCCCAATACTCCACCTTGTACACGTACTAAGCCTCCCACATAGGCAAAAAATCTGATGTGGTAAGTTATTTAAGAGGAGAGAGCGTGAGTGAGAACTGAGAAGAAAAGGACGGCACATGCGTTCTCTCTTCCCCAACAAAATAGTTGCATTTTAATTCCTTGTCATATTGTGAATCGTTAATAACTTGTGACCAAATTTCCATTTGTACATTTGAATCCAGAATGATAAGACCTTTAAAACAAGACCGGTTTTGGATACATTTTGGCTAGTTTGAGTTTTACTGTTTCAATCAGTTTCACATTACAAAAAAGTATTTCCCTCATTTAAAAGTTGGATTTCACTTGTTGTAAAATGCCTATTTCACACATTAGAAAACACAGATTTTACTCATTTCAAAAACTTGTTTCACTCATTTCAGAAAGCCGATTTAAATCATTAAAATAAACTCATTTATTTATGTTTAAAAAACCATTTTCACTCATCTGAAGTAACTGATGTCACTCGTTTCAGAAAAATAATTTCACTTAGTTGAGAAAATATATATCACTAAGTTGAGAAAACATAGATTTTTGTCGTTAAAAAAATAATTTTGTTCATTTCAGAAACCTGATTTCAATCATTAAAAAAACTCATTTCCTTATGTTCAGGAAACCAATTTCACTCATCTGAAGGAACCGATCTCACTTATTTCAGAAAAATAATTTCACTTAGTTGAGAAAACATATTTCACTCAGTTAGGAAAACATATTTCAAAATTGATTTCACTCAATGCAAAAAACATATTTCTAAAAGATAGGTTTCACTCCATTTAGGAAAGACATTACACTCATTTACAAAAGATATATTTCACTCATTTCAATATTTTATTTAAGTATAAAAATAATAGATTTCACACATTTGTGAAAACATATTTCACTCATTTCAAACGAATATTTTCACTCTTTGTCCGAGTTACAGTAATTCCACTAATATCGGTAAACGATTTCACTCATTTACAAAAGATATATATCACTTATTTCACTAGTTTCAGAAAACATATTACACTCATTCACAAAATATAGATTTCACGCATATCATTTTCAAACACTGAACTGATGGTTGTATTTCTACACATATCTAATTCAAACAATGAAATAAGTAGTGCCACACAAAATATATTGAGCGAAATAAGTTACCTGAAATGTTGAAATCAAACACATTTGAAATGTATCCAAGATTGATATTTTTCTAAAGGTCTTAACACCCATAGATCAAATATATAAAATATTTCACATATGTAATTTTTGTTTAAATATGGATGGTCGAAAATGTCAAATGCAACTTAAATGTTACCTTTGTTATGGGAGCGAGAGGGAGGAGAGTATGTCTGCGTCATACATGCATTGTATGTGTTTTTACTGACAAAAATTGCTCACAAGAGTTGACAAGACATTTCATACACTACTGCAGGATGCTGCTAATGCGACACTACGATCAGAGACCCTTTCACGAAACTGTGTGCGATGCATCAATCACAAACGGGGATGTAAAAAACCCGTCAAAGAAGGTGTAAAACATCTGCAATGGAGGATTCATCAAAAACGGTTCAGATTTTAGTTGCATGTGCGATCCAGGGCATACGGTTCAGTCCAATGAACTGTTTGCGATGAGGCGGAACAAAAGAAACGGGCAGCCTGATGAAGGCGTGTGCAATACAGAGCATACGGTTCACTCGGATGAACTGTTTGTGATTAGGCAACACAAAAGAAACGGGCAGCCAGATGAAGGTGTGTGCTGTATACAGCATACGGTCCACTCGGATGAACTGTTTGTGATTAGGCAACACAAAAGAAACGGTCCGCCAGATCAAGGTGTGTGTGATTGAGGTCATACGCTTCAGAAGGATTAACTATTTACGATTAGGCAACATAACAGAAACGGGTAAGCCAGATCAAAGTGTGTGCGATTGATGGCATACACTTCACATGGATGAACTGTTTGCGATTAGCCACAACAAACTAAAACAGTTAGATAGATCAACGTGTGTGCGCTAGACGGGCACACCCATTCTAATTAAAAGGAGCGTGTGTGATGGTAATAACGAGCGCGCACGGTTGTTGGAACAAGACATGTGCTGACATTGCATATTGCAGTGCACCCTATGGTGCAAACGCCACGTACGCGGCCGAGAAGGCGTACGTGCCCACATTATGCCTTATGCCTTCCGGGAAAAGTGCCGCACTTATAACCGTCAGTAAAGTTTGAGCATGCGTCCCGTCACATTTTTTTAGAAGAACAGGGAGGCCGCGTCCCGTCACATTCCAAATTGCAAACATGTTCACACCGATTAAAACCTAAATGGTTTCCCACTTAAGAGCGTATTACTACGTGGTTATAAATACTACTACTACAAGATGACTGCACATTCCTCCTCAACTCCTCATCCACAAGAGTTCAAAAACAAACAAGTCATTCATCATCGTTCCCTTGCGTCCGCCATGGCCAGCGTGAGTTCTGGATCGAGAGATTGCCACCAGGGAGAGGCGAGCCTAGAAGCGGGAGCACGAGAGATGTCCCGCCTCGTTGCGAAAGCAACCAACATGTCCCGCCGCACGGCCGTAGCAGCAGAGAGGTCCCGCTGCGCCGCCGAAGCAGCACGGAGGACCTGCCGTGCCGTCGATGCAGCAAACTGGTCCGGCCGCGCCACGGAAGCACAAGAGATGTCCCACCGCGCCGCAAATGTAGCAGAGAAGTCCTCCATTGTCGCGGTGGCCTGGGAAAATGCCTCGCGGGCAGGCGAGGACTCTTATAGGCGCATGCGTGCCCTCGTCCTTAGACAAATTGATCAGATCTCCAGGTGGGAGAGGTTGCAGGATGACCTGAAAGCCTCGTTTGAACAGTCTACCAACGTCATCCGGCAACTAAATGAGAGCAATGAGAACCTCCGGGGCGAGCGTCACCTGCTGAGGGCGAAGATCGTCGGAAGTGCGGAGCAGCAGGAGCAGACCACTGCCTTGTTGAAGAGGACCAGCGTCATCGTCAAGAAACTTATGGACGAGAATGCCATGCTTCGCATCGAGCGCAGAAGGCTGGTGGAGGAATCCGTGGATGCTCTCAAGCAGCATCTTGAGGACAAGAAGAGCTCGCGCCGCTCGCCGCGGAGACTAGTTCCCGCGGCCTGTAGCAACGCATCAAGAAAGTAGAGATCGGTGAGCCAGATAGTTGTCTTCCTTCTTCTTTTGCCCTTGTGTATTTCGGGCGTTGCCGCATGTGGCTTTTTTTAATTATGTTTATTAATATGTAAGACAATTATTATCCACTGTCATCGTCCTTATATTCATCATGCTTGCTATAAGTCGCAGTCGATGCTATATAGGTCCGTCGGATCTTACATCAAGATCCGTGCAAAACTTTCTTTTTCAGATTTTCATTTTTCTCTCTTAAATCTCAATCCAGTGAGACATATAGCCACGGCGTAGAACAGGTGCTCGGGCGCCATTAATAGAGACGTTGGGAGGGAGGTGCGCGGCGGGTAGCAGTCAAAGGGCTCTCCTCCCGATGAGCACGCGCAGGGGTCTGATCGCACGTCTCCCGTACTCAAATAGCTACCCCGCACGGCACCTCCTAGCCAATAAAAAAAGGGAATGCGTGGCCGCACGTAATTGGTAAGTCGAATGCCCACGGTTTCAGTAATACTTGTGTCTCCGATTCGTAACGTGACTACACTTGTTCCAAAATGACTTTGTTGATTGTTAATGTGTGGGCCTTCGCAAATCGGATAAAAAATTGCCACAACATGTTGGCGCCATGTCATGAGACCATGCCAAGTTTCATGATTTTCAGGCGTGTTTTCGAATTACAGGAATTAAAAAAACAAGTTTCTCAATCTTTCCGGCCGAGCCACGACGCCCAGATGTTTGAATTTCACTCCGATCTCTTGTATGGGACCTAGAAATTCACCCAAGGACACACATGTGATTTTTCAAATAACTTTGGTGCACTGGAGCATGTGCTTGTAGTTCAAATTTAAATTATGCACATTAAATGCCCAGAAACTCAATTAATGTATAAAAAAGGCCAAACGAACCCGGAATAATTCCAAAATTTAGCACGGTACTTCTATTTGGTCTAATCTGGCTGTGTAAAAATATTAAGGCGGGAGAAGGCAGTGTACGTATGTCGTTTCGCACACGAAGGTGAAACGTTCCCTCTCGGAACCACGAGCCTTCTTGAGGGAAACTCCGGTTTGCAAGAAGCTTACACCAAAGCTTGTCCCAATTCGGCCAAAAAAAATACCGCAGCATGTTGGTGCCATGTCATGACACCATGCCAAGTTTCATGATTTTCAGGGATGTTTTGGAATTACAGGAATTAAAAAACCAAGTGTCTCAATATTTCCGGCCGAGCCACGACGCCCAGATGTTTGAATTTCACTCCCATCTCTTGCATGGGACCTAGAAATTCACCCAAGGACACACATGTGATTTTTCAAACAACTTTGGTGCACTGGAGCATGTGCTTGTAGTTCAAATTTGAATTATGCACATTAAATGCCCAAAAACTCAATTAATGTATAAAAAAGGCCAAACGAACCCAGAATAATTCCAAAATTTAGCACGGTACTTCTATTTGGTCTAATCTGGCTGTGTAAAAATATTACGGCGGGAGAAGGCAGTGTACGTATGACATTTCGCACACGGAGGTGACACATTCCCTCTCGGAACCACGAGCCTTCTTGAGGGAAGCTCCGGTTTGCAAGAAGCTTACACCAAATCTTGTCCCAATTCGGCCAAAAAATTTACCGCAACATGTTGGTGCCATGTCATGACATCATGCCAAGTTTCATGATTTTCAGGCGTGTTTTGGAATTACAGGAATTAAAAAACCAAGTTTCTCAATATTTCCGGCCGAGCCACGACGCCCAGATGTTTGAATTTCACTCCCATCTCTTGCATGAGACCTCGAAATTCACCCAAGGACACACATGTGATTTTTCAAACAACTTTGGTGCACTGGAGCCTGTGCTTGTAGTTCAAATTTGAATTATGCACATTAAATGACCAGAAACTCAATTAATGTATAGAAAAGGCGAAACGAGCCTGTAATAGTTCCAAAATTTAGCACGGTACTTCTATTTGGTTTAATCTGGTTGTGTAAAAAAATTAAGATGGGAGAAGGTAGTGTACGTATGTCGTTTCGCACACGGAGGTGACACGTTCCCTCTCGGAACCACAAGCCTTCTTGAGGGAAACTCCGGTTTGCAAGAAGCTTACACCAAAACTTGTCCCAATTCGGCCAAAAAAATTACCGCAACATGTTGGTGCCATGTCATGAGACCATGCCAAGTTTCATGATATTCAAGCGTGTTTTGGAATTACAAGAATTAAAAGACCAAGTTTCTCAATCTTTCCGGCCGAGCCACGACGCCCTGATGTTTGAATTTCACTCTCATCTCTTGCATGGGACCTAGAAATTCACCCAAGGACACACACGTGATTTTTCAAACAAATTTGGTGCACTGGAGCATGTGCTTGTAGTTCAAATTTGAATTATACACATTAAATGCGCAGAAACTCATTTAATGTACAAAAAAGGTAAAACAAACACGGAATAATTTCAAAATTTAGCACGATACTTCTATTTGGTCTAATCTGCCTGTGTAAAAAAATTAAGGCGGGAGAAGGCAGTGTACGTATGTCGTTTCGCACACGGAGATGACACGTTCCCTCTTGGAACCAGGAGCCTTCTTGAGGGAAGCTCCGGTTTGCAAGAAGCATACACCAAAGCTTGTCTCAATTCGGCCAAAAAAAATTACTGCAGAATGTTGGTGCCATGTCATGACACCATGCCAAGTTTCATGATTTTCAGCCGTGTTTTGGATTACAGGAATTAAAAAACCAAGTTTCTCAATCATTCAGGCCGAGCCACGACACCCAGATGTTTGAATTTTATTCCTATTTCTTGCATGGGACCTATAAATTCACCCAAAGACACACATGTGATTTTTCAGCAAACTTTGGTGCATTGGAGCATGTGCTTGTAGTTCAAATTTGAAATATGCACATTAAATGCCCAGAAACTCAATTAATGCATAAAAATGCCAAATGAACCCGGAATAATTTCAAATTTAAACACGACACACATGTACTAGTTGCATGTTCACTCTCCGTAAATGTTCTAGCAATTCAAAAAACATCCTTTCCCTCTGTAACACCATTTTGTCTTTCAAAACATAATGAAAAAATCAGGTATACCACAAACAGTTTACTAGAAAGAATCGTGTGGGATGCGATATAAAATATCTTGGTGCACCGTCTTGTCTGGCTTACGCAGGAAGCTTCGTCGTCTACAGTCCACCGCCCCCGCTTGAACCACACTTGCGCGCCAGTTTCTCGCGGAACCGAGCAAAATTTTTTGGCCACCACGGAAATATCTATCTCCCCACTCTCTCCCTCCTACCAAAAGCCACATTTCCACTGTTCCTCCTTGCTTTCCAAGTTCAAACCTTCATTGTTGCTTACTGTCAGCTCAGCCTCCTCGCGGGCGACCCTTCTTATTGCAGCGCCGCCTCCTCGCCGGCTACCCTTCTTCTTGCAGCTCCGCCTCCTTGCCGGCGACCCTTCTTCTTGCAGCGCCGCCTCCTCGCCACCTACCCTTCTTCTTGCTGCACGGCCTCGTCGATATGGTCAGGTAATCCACACCCCACCCACACCATCCTCCTCCTTTCCCGTCCCACATGCCCCGACTGACGGAGCCACACCTTCCACCGAAATCACTGCCCCCCTCCTCCAATTAAGCGCCGCCCACAACCATTTTACACGCAGTATAACATGGAGCCGAGTAGCATGCGTCCGCACGCGCGAACGAGGTCGCTATGGCTGACATGCGTGTCGACCGCCAGATCTGGGAGGAGCACCTCGTCTTCGAGGCCACCGTCGACACCGCCGCGCGGTTGTCTACTTTAAAATACAGTTCGCGATGTTTTCTCGAGGCCACCCCCAGTGCCTTCTAGTGATTTGTCCTCTGTCATGTTAATATGCAATCTGATGTTTAGTTAACAGGTAGGTCCTCTAAAATGTAATGTTAAGTTAACACTTTGGTCCAACAATTGCTACATTTCGTAGTACTGTTCTCAAGCATTCTTTGTTTTATTAACTGTCTTATCTTCTAGTACATGTTTCTATTCTGCAATGTCGTGCTCAGTTAACTATTTTAGTTCATTTGGTTTGCTGTCCATTTAACTCTTTGGTTCAGTTCTGCAATTTGATTTTCATTTGCTGTGGGTACAATTTTGTATTGTTATGCATGTGACACCAATCGAATTTGGCTATACTCAATACATATTCTATTGATAGTATGGCAACTCCCAGTTAACCTGATCAAGATCTTCCTTATGTGTGTTGCAGGGAAACAATGGGAGACACTGCGGTTTACCATCGAGGTTTGTTCAAGCAGGGTCCTTTGGCTAATAGCACATTATTGTGCAGTTGCAGGAATCATTCTAATATTTAGGTTTCTTACAATTGGGTCTTGCACATCTAGGTCCTACTGTCAGAGGCTTGGACCCACTGTTCGACCGATTTTGCATATGGGGAAATGAGATGTCCATGAATATCAGTCATGTAAAGAAACTCAGAAAGATTGTTAGGATGAAGAAACTTGCGACGAATAACAACAAGATCATTGTTTGCACAATGAAGAAGACATCGGTCAACTATAGGATGGTACCAACTCTTTTACCTTGTTTTTACCCCTTGCGCCATTTCAAAATTTACAATAGCGATTTATGCATAGCTTTGTATTCAGTACTTTTCAAAGCAGTTCACCGATGATTACCTCTCAAACCACCTGCATGGTTGATGTCTACTACGCAACCTTCTTCTTGTAGACGTTGTTGGGCCTCTAAGTGCAGAGGTTTGTAGGACAGTAGCAAATTTCCCTCAAGTGGATGACCTAAGGTTTATCAATCCGTGGGAGGTGTAGGATGAAGATGGTCTCTCTCAAACAACCCTGCAACCAAATAACAAAGAGTCTCTTGTGTCCCCAACACACCCAATACAATGGTAAATTGTATAGGTGCACTAGTTCAGCGAAGAGATGGAGATACAAGTGCAATATGGATGGTAGATATGGGTATTTGTAATCTGAAAATATAAAAACAACAAGGTAGCAAGCGATAAAAGTGAGCACAAACGGTATTGCAGTGTGTTGAAACAAGGCCTAGGGTTCATACTTTCACTAGTGCAAGTTCTCTCAACAATAATAACATAATTGGATCATATAACTATCCATCAACATGCAACAAAGAGTCACTCCAAAGTCACTAATAGCGGAGCACAAACGAAGAGATTATGGTAGGGTACGAAACCACCTCAAAGTTATGTTTTCTGATCGATCTATTCAAGAGTCCGTAGTAAAATAACACGAAGCTATTCTTTCCGTTCGATCTATCATAGAGTTCATACTAGAATAACACCTTAAGACACAAATCAACCAAAACTCTAATGTCACCTAGATACTCCAATGTCACCTCAAGTATCCGTGGGTATGATTATACGATATGCATCACACAATCTCATATTCATCTATTCAACCAACACAAAGAACTTCAAAGAGTGCCCCAAAGTTTCTACCGGAGAGTCAAGACGAAAACGTGTGCCAACCCCTATGCATAAGTTCACGAGGTCACGGAACCCACAAGTTGATCACCAAAACATACATCAAGTAGATCACTTGATATCCCATTTTCACCACAGGTAAGCACATGCAAGAAATACATCAAGTGTTCTCAAATCCTTAAAGACTCTATCTGATAAGATAACTTCAAAGGGAAAACTCAATCCATTACAAGAGAGTAGAGGGGGAGAAACATCATAAGATCCAACTATAATAGCAAAGCTCGCGATACATCAAGATCGTTCCAAATCAAGAACATGAGAGGGAGATCAAACACATCGCTACTGGTACATACCCTCAGCCCCGAGGGTGAACTACTCCCTCCTCGTCATGGAGAGCGCCGGGATGATGAAGATGGCCACCGGTGAGGGATCCCCCCTCCGGCAGGGTGCCGGAACAGGGTCCCGATTGGTTTTTGGTGCCTACAGAGGCTTGCAGCGGCGGAACTCCCGATCTCGGTTACGTTCTAGGGGTTTCTGTATATATAAGAGGTTTTGGCATCGGGAACAAGTCAGGGGGGTCTCCGAGGCGGCCACGAGGTAGGGGGCGCGCCCAGGGGGTAGGGCTCACCCCCCACCCTCGTGGGTGCCTCGGGACTCCTCTGGTCCATCTTCGATGCTCCGTGGGCTTCTTCTGGTCCAAAAATAATCTCCGTCAAATTTCAGGTCAATTGGACTCCGTTTGGTTTTCCTTTTCTACGAAACTCAAAAACAAGGAAAAAACAAAAACTGGCACTGGGCTCTAGGTTAATAGGTTAGTCCCAAAAATCATATAAAATAACATATAAATGCATATAAAACATCCTAGATGGATAATATAATAGTATGGAACAATCAAAAATTATAGATACGTTGGAGACGTATCAAGCATCCCCAAGCTTAATGCCTGCTCGTCCTCGAGTAGGTAAATGATAAAAATAGAATTTTTGATGTGGAATGCTACCTAACATGTTTATCAATGTAATCTTCTTTATTGTGGCAAGAATATTCGGATCCATAAGATTCAAGACAAAAGTTAAATATTGACATAAAAATAATAATACTTCAAGCATACTAACTAAGCAATTATGTCTTATCAAAATAACACGGCCAAAGAAAGCTCATCCCTACAAAATCATATAGTTTGGCCGTGCTTCATTTTCGTCACACAAAAATGCTCTCATCATGCACAACCCCGATGACAAGCCAAGCAATTGTTTCATACTTTAGTAATCTCAAACATTTTTGAACTTTCACGCAATGCATGAGCGTGAGCCATGGACATAGCACTATGGGTGGAATAGAGTATAATGATGGGGGTTGTGTGGAGAAGACAAAAAAGGAGAAAGTCCACTACAAGAAATATGTCAACTTGTGACCTTCTGTCATTGACCCTGGAAGAATTGGTCATATATTTAGGACCATTTGAGACCAATTGGTCAAAAGCTGTTCGGGGGGCTCTAGACCGTAAACCATAACGACCATTCTGATCAGAAAGGTCGTAATTTCATTAGAGGAAATGGTCGTAAAGCGGGCAGCCCTGGTTCGTGCCTCATTTCTAGCAAATTATGACCAATATGAATGGTCGTTACACTTGAGTTTTCATGCAGTTGTATGATTAGGCAGACACCTCAGCAGTCCCGCCTATGTGGAGTGCTTAGTTTTCATTTTCGCTTACATGTGTATATTCAACGAGAGCTCATTTATAGGAGGGACCCACTTGACAGTCGAGACGGAGCCCTAAATTTGTTAATAAAAAAGATGCGCGAGGGGGGACTTGAACCCACGACCTCGCGCCGGTTTAAGTTGATCGCTACCACTGGGCTAGAGAGGGATTGCTGCCCATCTAGCGGAATGGCTCTGTATATTATATAAAATAGCGGTTTTCTCTTGCCAAATCTAAGTCATTGACAAGTGGGACCTATTCCCAGGATCGGACAGAACCAAGACTTAGCAAAAATTTCTAGGTCTTCCGACCAGGTGGCGGCGGGCGGCGGGCGGAAACAACCAGTAGGGGCCGGTGGACGAGGGCGGGGCCGGCGGGTAGCGGGCGGCGGGCGGCGTCCGAAGCGACCAGCAGGGGCCGCTCGCCTTGCCCACGACCTTGCCACAGGTGACCTCTCCCACGACCTCGCGGTGGAAGCAACTAGCAGGGGCGGAGGCGGGGGCGGGGCCGGCAGCGGAAGCAACCAGCGGGGGTGGAGGCGAGGCAGGGGCGTGGGAGTGGAGGCGAAGCAGGGGCGTGGGCAGGGGCAGGAACGACGACCTCGCCCACGACAGGGCAGGCTCGCCGACCATGGGGGACTTGCCACCGCCGCAAGCACACCTCCCGGTATGCACCCCTCTCCTCTCCCGTTGATCTTGTTTCTAAGGTAGATAACTCTTAATTTGTCTGATCTGATCATAGGAATGTAGAGAACTTTGGACTGTCCAGAACTTTGAACTGATTTTTTCTGAATTTGTCTGATCTGAATTTGTGAGCATTGGGCAATGTAACTATTTTTGTGGATGTCATAATGTGTGTGTGTGTGTTGTTGTTGTTGTATGAATAATGAATCTGCACCTCTGAAGTTCCAGCCTCAGGTTTATGTAGGTTGTCCTAGTTTTTCAGGATTTTTGGAGTTCCAGAAGTTTACGAACAAATCTGATTACTACAGACTCTTCTGTTTTTGACAGATTCTGTTTTTCGTGTGTTGTTTGCTTATTTTGATGAATCTATGGCTAGTAAAATAGTTTATAAACCATAGATAAGTTGGAATACAGTGGGTTTAACACCAATATAAATAAAGAATGAGTTCATTGCAGTACTTTGAAGTGGTATTTTGTTTTATTTCGCTAACGGAGCTCAGGAGATTTTCTGTTAAGTTTTGTGTTGCGAAGTTTTCAAGTTTTGGGTGAAGATTTGATGGATTATGGAACAAGGAGTGGCAAGAGCCTAAGCTTGGGGATTCCCAAGTCACCCCAAGGTAAATTCAAGGACACCAAAAAGCCAAAGCTTGGGGATGCCCCGGAAGGCATCCCCTCTTTCGTCTTCGTCCATCAGTAACTTTACTTGGAGCTATATTTTTATTCACCACATGATAAGTGTTTTGCTTGGAGCGTCTTGTATGATTTGAGTCTTTGCTTTTAGTTTACCACAATCATCCTCGCTGAATACACTTTTGAGAGAGACACACATGATTAGGAATTTATTAGAATACTCTATGTGCTTCACTTATATCTTTTGAGCTATATAGTTTTTGCTCTAGTGCTTCACTTATATCTTTTAGAGCACAGCGGCGGTTTGTTTTATAGAAACTATTGTTCTCTCATGCCTCACTTATATTATTTTGAGAGTCCTACAAATTGGCATGGTAATTTGCTTTAATTGTGAAATTAGTCCTAATATGATAGGCATCCAAGATTAGTAAAAACTTTCTTATAAGTGCGTTGAATACTAAGAAAAGTTTGATGCTTGATAATTGTTTTGAGATATGAAGATGGTGATATTAGAGTCATTCTAGTTGAGTGGTTATGAATTTGAGAAATACTTATGTTAAAGTTTGTGATTCCCGTAGCATGCACGTATGGTGAACCGTTATGTGATGAAGTCGAAGCATGATTTATTTATTGATTGTCTTCCTTATGAGTGGAGGTCGGGGACGAGCGATGGTCTTTTCCGACCAATCTATCCCCCTAGGACCATGTGCGTAATACTTTGTTTTGATAACTAATAGATTTTTGCAACAAGTATATGAGTTCTTTATGACTAATGTTGAGTCCATGGATTATATGCACTCTTATCATTCCACCATTGCTAGCCTCTCTAATACCGCGCACTTTTCGCCGGTATCATACACCCACCATATACCTTCCTCAAAACAGCCACCATACCTACCTATCATGGCATTTCCATAGCCATTCCGAGATATATTGCCATGCAACTTACCACCGTTCCGTTTACTATGACACACTCCATCATTGTCATATTGCTTTGCATGATCATGTAGTTGACATCGTATTTGTGGCAAAGCCACCGTTCATTATCTTCATACATGTCACTCTTGATTCATTGCATATCCCGGTACACCGCCGGAGGCATACATATAGAGTCATATTTTTTCTAAGTATTGAGTTGTAATACTTGAATTGTAAGTAAATAAAAGTGTGATGATCATCATTATTAGAGCATTGTCCCAAGTGAAGAAAGGATGATGGAGACTATGATTCCCCCACAAGTCGGGATGAGACTCCGGACTAAATAAAAAATAGGCCATAAAAAAAAGAAAAGGCCCAACCAAAAAAATGATGAGAGAAAAGAGAGAAGGGACAATGCTACTATCCTTTTTCCACACTTGTGCTTCAAAGTAGCACCATGATCTTTATGATAGAGAGTCTCTTGTTTTGTCACTTTCATATACTAGTGGGAATTTTTCATTATAGAACTTGGCTTGTATATTCCAATGATGGGCTTCCTCAAATTGCCCTAGGTCTTCGTGAGCAAGCAACTTGGATGCACACCCACTTAGTTTTCATTATTGAGCTTTCATACACTTATAGCTCTAGTGCATCCGTTGCATGGCAATCCCTACTCACTCACATTGATATCTATTAATGGGCATCTCTATAGCCCGTTGATACACCTAGTTGATCTGAGACTATCTTCTCCTTTTTTGTCTTCCGCACAACCACCATTCTATTCCACCTATAGTGCTATATACATAGCTCATTGGTTAACCGCGTTGATGTGAGACTTTCTCCTTTTTTGTCTTCTCCACATAACCCCCATCATTATATTCTATTCCACCCATAGTGCTATATCCATGGCTCACGCTCATGTATTGCGTGAGGTTGAAAAGGTTTGTGATTACTAAAGTATGAAACAATTGCTTGGCTTGTCATCGGGGTTGTGCATGATTTAAATATTTTGTGTGGTGAAGATAGAGCATAGCCAGACTATATGATTTTGTAGGGATAACTTTCTTTGGCCATGTTATTTTGAGAAGACATGATTGCTTTATTAGTATGCTTGAAGTATTATTACTTTTATGTCAATATTAAAATTTTATCTTGAGTCTTTCGGATCTGAATATTCATACCACAAATAAGAGAATTACATTGAAAATTATGCTAAGTAGCATTCCACATCAAAAATTCTGTTTTTATCATTTACCTACTCGAGGACGAGCAGGAATTAAGCTTGGGGATGCTTGACACGTCTCCAACATATCTATAATTTTTTATTGTTCCATGCTATTATATATTCTGTTTTGGATGTTTAATGGGCTTTATTATACACTTTTATATTATTTTTGGGACTAACCTATTAACCAGAGGCCTAGCCCAAATTGCTGTTTTTTGCCTATTTTAGTGTTTCGAAGGAAAGGAATATCAAACGGAGTCCAAACGGAATGAAACCTTCGCGAACATGATTTTCGGAACAAACGTGATCCAGAGGACTTGGAGTGGACGTCAAGAAACGAACGAGGAGGCCATGAGGCAGGGGGCGCGCCCTCCACCCTCGTGGGCCCCTCGTAGCTCTCCTGACCGACCTCCTTTGCCTATATATACTCATATACCCTGGAAACATCAGATACGGAGCCAAAACCCTATTTCCACCGCCACAACCTTGTGTACCCGTGAGATCCCATCTTGGGGCCTTTTCCGGCGCTCCGCCGGAGGGGGCATTGATCACGGAGGGCTTCTACATCAACACCATAGCCTCTTCGATGATGTGTGAGTAGTTTACCTTAGACCCTCGGGTCCATAGTTATTAGCTAGATGGCTTCTTCTCTCTCTTTGGATCTCAATACAAAGTTCTCCTTGAGGGAGTCCTGGACTAAGGGGTCCTCGGGCATCCGTCCTGTCATCCATAGGCCGGACTGATGGGCTGCGAAGACATGAAGGCCGAAGAATGCACCCGTGTCCGGATTGGACTCTACTTGGCGTGGAAGGCAAGCTTGGCGACCAACTATGAAGATTCCTTCTGATGTAACCGACTCCATGTAAACCCTAGATCCCTTCGGTGTCTATATAAACCAAAGGGGATAGTCCGGAAAGGATATAACATATACACATTACCATAGTCATATGCTAGACTTCTAGGGTTTGGCCATTACGATCTCGTGGTAGATCAACTCTTGTAATACTCATATTCATCAAGATCAATCAAGCAGGAAGTAGGGTATTACCTCCATAGGGAGGGCCCGAACCTGGGTAAACAACGTGTCCCCCGTCTCCTGTTACCATCGATCCTAGACGCACAGTTCGGGACCCCCTACCCGAGATCCGCCGGTTTTGACACCGACACTCCTCGATTCTCTTGGAGATCTATTTGATGTAACTCTTCTTTTGCGGTGTGTTTGTCGAGATCCGATGAATTGTGGGTTTATGATCAAGATTATCTATGATCAAGATTACCTTTCCCGAGGTAGCAAGAAGGATTTCTGGCGCGGTTGCTGGGGAGTCTACGCACAAGTCAAGACACACCAAGTACCCATCACAAACTCTTATCCCTCGCATTACATTATTTGCCATTTGCCTCTCGTTTTCCTCTCCCCCACTTCACCCTTGTCGTTTTATTCGCCCTCTTTTTCCATTCGCCTCTTTTTCGCTTGCCTCTTGTTTGCTTGTGTGTTGGATTGCTTGTTTGCCACGATGGCTCAAGACAATACTAAATTGTGTGACTTTACCAATACCAACAACAATGATTTTCTTAGCACTCCGATTGCTCCTCTTACCGATGCTGAATCTTGTGAAATTAATGCTGCCTTGCTGAATCTTGTCATGAAAGATCAATTCGCCGGCCTTCCTAGTGAAGATGCCGCTACCCATCTAAATAGCTTTGTTGATTTGTGTGATATGCAAAAGAAGAAGGATGTGGACAATGATATTGTTAAATTGAAGCTATTTCCTTTTTCGCTTAGAGATCGTGCTAAAACTTGGTTTTCGTCTTTGCCTAAAAATAGTATTGATTCTTGGAATAAGTGCAAAGATGCTTTTATCTCTAAGTATTTTCCTCCCGCTAAAATCATCTCCCTTAGAAACGATATTATGAATTTTAAGCAACTTGGTCATGAACATGTTGCACAAGCTTGGGAGAGGATGAAATTAATGATACATAATTGCCCTACTCATGGTTTGAATTTGTGGATGATTATACAAATTTTTTATGCCGGATTGAATTTTGCTTCTAGAAATCTTTTAGATTCGGCCGCGGGAGGCACTTTTATGAAAATCACGTTAGGAGAAGCTACCAAACTCCTAGATAATATTATGGTTAATTATTCTCAATGGCACACCGAAAGATCTACTAGTAAAAAGGTTCATGCGAGAATCTACTAGGGACGTTTTTGAACATTGAAGGGAAGACAAAAGACACGGTTAGTTCTAGGCTTGATTTGGACGACATGGGCATAAGAGAAGATTTGCATCTACAGCACAATGAAGATGAAGATTCATTTGAAATGCCACGAGCATCGTATACAATGAGTAAAGAACGAAAGCTTGCATTCTATGAATTCCTAAGAGCGGTGAAATTTCCAGATGGTTATGCTGCTAACCTCGCAAAGTGTTTTACTTCTGACGGATTCAAGCTTTCAGTACTGAACACCCATGATTGTCACATCCTCCTCCAAAGGATTTTACCAGCGGGCCTCCGAGGAATCATGGACAAGGATATATATGAAGCGGTTGCTGAGCTGGGAAATTTCTTTAGATAACTGTGCTGCAAAACACTCAAGTTAACTGTCCTGGAAAGACTTGAAAAAGAAATCCCAATTATTCTTTGCAAGCTCGAGAAGATTTTCCCTCCAGCTTTCTTCACTGTGATGGTCCATTTGGCGGTGCACTTACCAAAAGAGGCAATGCTTAGAGGCCCTGTGCAATACGGTTGGATGTACCCAATCGAAAGAAGGCTGCTTACTTGTAAGTGTTATGTACGAAACACGGCAAGACCTGAAGGTTCTATTGCCGAAGCATATGTCGTTGACGAGTGCTTGACTCTTTGCTCTAGATACTTTGGCGATGTGGAAACAAGATGGAACCGGCCGGGCAGAAATAGAGAGCGGTCTGATTCGCAAATTGGTGATGTCTCTGTTTTCAACCATGGTGTGAACTTTCTTGGAGCCTCACAATACTTGGAGGCTGGTGATGAGTATGACAAGATGTTTTGGTATGTGCTCAGCAATTGCGCCGAGGTTCTACCATATATCGAGTACGTTACATGTTGTGCACTCATTATATATATTTTTTTGCTTGGGTTGGCACCAGCATAATGTTTTAATTTACATGTTTTGTTTGCATTGCAGGAAATGCAAGGAAGAGTTAAATCAGGAAGAAAGCAAGATCCATGTTGATAAAAGGGTTGCCAAGGGGTTTGCTAATTGGTTTAAGAATCGTGTGAGATCTTTAGCCACATGTTTGATTTTTCTGTGTTATTCACCAACTGTTAAATACCATTGTTTGCTAAATGTTTTATTTGTGTAGATTGGAAAGTTGCATGAGGAGAAGAAGGCAAGTGATGATCTATTTGCTTTGGCATGCTTACCGGATAAGCGAGTGAGAGTGTATTCAGCATGCATTGCTGACGGTGTCCGGTACCACACCGTTGACCGTGAGGAAAAAAGGAAGACACAGAATAGTCGAATCGTCACTGAGGGGTCACATGATCGTGAGATCATTGACTTCTATGGTCAGTTGAGAAGCATCGTAGAGTTGCAGTACAACTCTAGTGGAGTCATCCATCGCTTGGTTGTCTTATTTCGCTGTGACTGGTTTGAGCTTGGTAGCAAGAAGAAGAGAGACTCTTTTGTCAAATATGATGGCCACTTCAAAAGCATCAACATTGCAAGGTGCTGGTATAAGAGTGATCCATTTATTCTAACAACACAAGCAACAATGGTGTTTTATCTGCCAGACACTCTTTTGCATGGAAAATGGCGAGTTGTGCAAAACTTTGAGCACAGACACTTGTGGAGTGTGACTGAACTGAAGTGGAAAAGGGCCCCGGTGGTGGTGGACTAACATACTAGGATGATGACTCTACGGAAGTTCCGTTGCAAGCTGATGATGACTCTATGGAAGTTCCGGTGCAAAGCAGAGTGCGAAGGGACCGGGAACGTGTGCTCGTTGATGCTGCAACAGTTGAAGGCATCAAGAAAAGAAGAAAGGTGGTAGCGGATGGACATGAGAGCGAGGATGAGGAAAACAGGAATGATCATACTATGCAGCAATATTGTAGTGATGATGAGGAAAACAGGAGTGGTCATAGAGTTCCTTGTTTTCATATCAACGACGATGAGTAGCGAATGGACATGAAGGTAAATTTTGTCTCCTTGGTGATCCTTCTAACTCTCTGTAGTTTTCCTTGTAATTCACTGTAGTTTTCCTTCTTGTGCATATGCATGGTGATCCTAATGTACTACAATTATCTCCAGGTAGCAAAATGCTTGAAGATCCTGATGGATGTAGTGGTGTGATCCTGTGACAAAATGTTGGATGTAGTATTTGATGCAAAATGCAAAACATTTGATTTCCTGATGGTTGTAAGCATTTGATGTGATCCTGATGGTTGTAGTATTTTGTAAGCATCAACATTTTGTATGCAAAACACTTGTTGTGATTGTTATGATGCTGGTCCATTTTGGATGCTTATTGTTATGATATCTGGGTAGAAATGACAAAAATTTCTTCAATGAATGAGACTTATGGTTGTAGATACAATGCCAAATGATGTTTTAGTGCAAAATGATGTGATGAAGATACAATGCAGATAGTGATGTAGTTTTGGTGCCATTTTCTTAGTTTTTGGTCAGAACTGTTGTTTTTGTTTTGGTCAGATAATGATGTGATGAAGATTACAGGAGCAAAATGTTTTCTTGTAATGCAAAATATTTTTCAGAAGTTGTTTTCAGAGCTGTTTTTCATACTATCTTAGTTTTGGCCAGAACTGTTTTTGTTTTTCATTGTGAGCAAAAAAATATGCGCGAGCGGGGGCTCGAACCCACGACCGTGCACTCGTTTCACTGTGTTTCTACCACTGGGCTAGGAAGAGGCTACTGGTCTTCCACTCTATGTCGTCTCTTTTCAAATCATCAAACCAGTCAAGTATCAAACACAGACCTCGCTGACAAGTGGGCCACTCGACCCACTCGCTGACAAGTGGGCCATTTTGCTACTCTACCCACTCGACCCTTTTCCCCCTGAGCTACCAAAAAATATTAGGCGAGCGGGGGCTCGAACCCACGACCTGCCGCTTATTCCACTGTTTTTCTACCACTGTGCTAGTTAGAGGTTGTTGGTTTTGTACTGTATGCCAACGCTTTTCAATATATCAAATACAGAACTCGCTGACAAGTGGACCCACTCTTTTCCCCACTCCTCCTCTCCACTTGACCCGCTCCTCCTCTCCATTATCCACTCGACCCACTCCTCCTCTCCGCCGCCGGCACCCCCTTCTCCTCCATCGACGGTGACGACCTCCCTGGCGACCCACTCCTCCATCGACAGCGACGGCGACGACCTCCTAAGGTATGAATCCGCCGAGTCCTTCCTATTCCTCTTCCTATTAATTAGATTAGGGTTCCGTGGCGCATGCTGATTAGGGTTCCTCATCCTATTCCTATTGTTGCCGAAGCAGATCCACGAGATCAAGAGGAGGCCTACACGACACCGACAAGGCCAACAAGCTCAAGCAGTCGCCGTCCCCCCAGGTCCGTTCCGTTCCCCCCATGTTCTTTGATTTGCTTTGGCTATTGGCTTAATTTGCTTTCAGAGATTATAAAGCTGTTCAGTTTTAAGCCAACAAGTCATTCATGCGGTGTTCCGAATGCGGTGTTCATGCATGATTCAGCAACAAGTCATTCTGAACTCAACTGCAGCTAGTGCATGCATGCATTCTATTACTGTTTAATTTGCTATCTTGAGTCAGTCTAGTGTTGCTGCTCCGTGGTGTTAAGTCGGCTTAAATAGTCTATCTTGCACTACATCTAGTATTTGGATTTGCTGTTGATCAGATAATTGTTTGATTTGATGGCAATTAATTTTGTATCCTTAAGCTTAGCTGCAGAATCCAGTATATATGTAGTAATGTTGGCTCAGTTTCCATGGTTGATTTCAAGGGACTAGAGTTTGGTGATGAACGAAAACATCAGTTTGGTTAAGTACAAACTCTTCATCTTCAAGTCACTGACAATGTTTTTGTTAAAATGGAATGTAGGTTCCAATTTTGTTTTTTGTTTTTAAAATAAACATGTTTATATTTGTCTAAAAAGATGCAGTGGCACACTGGAGCAGTTAAACTTGTAGGGGATCTAGCCTCCAGTGGCCTTTGGCTATATAAACCCTAGCAAAGCAAATTAAGCCAATAGCTCTGAATCTCTGAAATTCTAGTGTTAAATTCAGTTTTGTACATATCGGTGTTAAGCCAATAGCCTTCATGCGCATATCGACGACTATACAGCTGTTCAGTTTTGTACATGACTATATTGGGTAGGTGTGTTTAAATTGAGAATCTAGGGTTTAGTCCATATATAGTAGATATGGTTCATTGTAGATATGGTCCATTTATAGTAGATATGATCCTGATGTTGTGTTTGCCATTTATAGTAGACATGGGCACATGGGCAGATATGGTCCATTGTAGATAGAGTAGTAGTATTCCAAATTGAGGCCCTCGCAAAGATAGAGTAGTAGTATTCCAAGTGTTCACAAGTGCATTGCTTTTTTTCTCACTTTTGCTATCATAAATATCCACAAGTGCATTGCTTTTTTCTCACTTTTGCCATCATAAACTTGGTTCTGTTCCAACTATGTCCAGTCCTGTTTATGGTAACTTGTTGTTTAATTACAATGCTGCTTTTCAGAGAAGTGAGATGGCTGGCTTGGAAGGTTTCAAGTTCTTCGAGATCGTAATTGAGAAATCTTGCAGTAGCCAGGTATATTTATCATCACTCACCTCTTTATCATCACTCTGTTGTCTAGTGCTTGATTGGCACAATTAACCACTACTTGACCCTCGCTGCAGAGGTTGCCTGACAAGTTTGCAAAGATGCTCGGCGGCCGTGAGCCCCACAAAGTGAAGCTGCGGGAGGCCAGCAGCTGGCTTCGCAGGCCGTGGGACGTGTTGGTGGTGTTCGACGGCGAAGGCCACATGTACCTAGGGCCCGGCTGGGATCATTTCCCCGCGCCCATGAGCTGGAGCTCGGGCACTTCCTTGTCTTCCGCTACGACGGCGACGCCATGTTCACCGTGAAGATGTTCGACAACACCATGTGCCGCATGTACTACCAGCACGTCGACCATGCCAGTAAGCTCTCTGCCTCTCTTCTTCCTGTCCTTTTGGCTTCCTCTACCAGCACGACGACAACACCATGTTTACACTTTGTTGCATTTGGCCAGGAAATGGGAGCAGCAGTGGGGATGACGAGGAGCAGAGCGGGCACTACAAAAAATATACACTTCCGTGATGATACATGTTTGTCATAGTAGGTCGCGTTTTTTGTCATGCATGTACATCCATGACAAATTTATCACAGAATCAAGATAGTCATACCTGTGCTGTCGTAGAAGTGTTCCATGACATTACCAAAATTATCATCACAGAAGTGTCCACTTCCATGACGATAAATCGCGCGTTACAGAAGTGCTTTCGTCAAGGGTGACCGACACGTGGCATCCACCGTAATGGAACGCCGTTAAGCTATCGGGTCGGGTTTTGGATCCGATAACCCGTTAACAGCCCCGACCAATGGGGATTTTCCACGTGTAAAATCATCATTGGCTGGAGGAAACACGTGTCGGCTCACCGTTGGGACAGATGTCATCTGCTCATTGGACCGAAGGCGCCTATGATACGGCGAAACGTGGCACGGCCCAATAGAGGCCCATTCCTATGAAAAGGCCGGCCCGTTTGACTTGGTCAAATGGTGGCGGGCCGGCCCACAGAAAGCCTGTTAACGGCATGTTCGCATATAGTCCATTTACAGCCCGCTAACCCAGGGCCCGTTACGCCCTATCCGAATTAGGCCTAGTAGCGTCATCTGGGCCGTCCAATATGATTCAACCCATTTTAACTTCCGGCCCATGTGTGGCCCATGACTTCTTTCGGCCCATATGAGGACCTTTGTAACTCTTGGCCCATTAACGGCCCGTGGTGAAACTGGCCCGTAATGAACAGTGTATCACTTTATACCCATTAACGGTCGTTATTCCATTGGGTCGCTTCTAGCCCAACTTATCTTTCGGCCTTCTCAGGGCCCATTGATTCTTGGGCTCATTTGCAGCATTCGGTTAGATACGGCCCGTTACTGTCATTTTCTACTTGTGGGCCAAATTCAGCCCATCGTTACAGTCGGCCCGTTTGCGGACCGTTAATACGTTGGGCCGTTTTCATGTCAAAAAAACCCGTTGGGCTGTTTTCATAGAGTTATCAAATACGGCCTATTAACGGCCCTTTATGGTCCATGAATGGTACGGCCCATGATTGGCGAAATGATGATACGCCCCGTAGAAGGCCCATGGATCCTACGGCCCGTATGAGGCCCATGGATCGTACGGCCCGTAGAAGGCCCATGGACCCTACGGCCCGTAGAAGGCCCATGGACCCTAAGGCCCGTATAGAAGGCCGATGGATCCTACGGCCGGACGAAGGCCCATGGATCATACGGCCTGCAGGAGGCCCATGGTTACAACAGTCCGTGTGTCGCCACGATTATTTTGGCCTAGTTACCAAAAATAGGCTATTGTGGCCACTAGAAAAAAAACAGAAAAAGACCTGCAGTGACTACAAGCAAACAACTAAACAAGACAATAAGGAAATAAATAAGCAAGCAATTAACGCTAGCCTATTACCGCTATTACACATATTACATCCACTGGGCATCAAAGTTCGCCACCAGTGCAAATATAGGGAACAAAGCAGCACATTACATACACTGGCCGTCAAAATTGGCCACCAGTGCAAATAAACGCGGCAGCAAAACAAGAGCATAACTGAAACAACTTCAGAAGAGCTCAAGAAACATTATCCTGGGTATCCACCATGCTGGCAATAAGCTTAGCAAGCTGATTAGCTTTGTCCTGTTTGGCGCTAAAATCCTCCAACGCTTTCTGTTGCACCAGAAAGTATGCATTTGAATGCTCCAGGGACTTCCGCAGTCCTTCCGCTTCTTGTCGCAGCACAGCTGATCGATGTCTTTCAGCTTGTAGTTGAGACTCAAGAAACCGAACTGATTCAGACAGTGAGTTTGAATAGCTTGTGCAAGCGGTAGTGGCCAGTAACTCGAACACTAAACCAAGACAGGACTTTGGGGTTGTCTCGCTATCTTCAAGATAGTCTTCCTTAGCTGTTTTATCAGCTTTGTTGGAGACCAACAAGGATGTGTCACTATCCTGAACCTTATATGCATTACTTCCTTTACCATTGCTTAATAAGGCACTCTTCCCCAATATTCTGTTAGCATTCTAAAAGAAGAAACAAGCAGACACATAACAAGTTTAGCATGTACTAGTATATGAAACTCATTTCGGTGAACCAGTTCATTAGTAAGGTGGACAGGATTAAACTACCAAGTATTCTATTGCCAAGTACTAGTACATAATAAAAGCATCAAACAAACATATATCTATGTCCTATGGTCACTGCATTGTCTTGCCAAATCAAAATAGAGACACGGTTCAAATCATATCAGTTCAAGACAAAGCAGCTGTGAAAGAATACAAAGTGTGGGAAACTACATGGCACAACAAGATTTCAGATGGGTACCACGCGTCTACATGTACAACAACACTATTGGCTCTGTTGTGATGCTAGTAATGTGCATGATATGAAAGTCAACTGTATACACAATTGAAATTGAAATCAACAGAGCTATTGATAAGAGCAAACCTGTTAAAGAAACATGCGTGAACATACCTGCTGTGCCATTGGAGTTTCGATTGGATCCTTCAATTTAAAACTAAGTTTGTATGAGTAAATATAGTGATACAAGAGCAAAGCAATCATAGTTAAAAAAGGCGCGCCTAAGCGAGCGCTTAAGCGCGCCTAGGCTCTAGGCGTTGGCAAAACGCATTGCGCATAACTACGCATAATCTGTGCATAACTGCCCATAAGCATGCATTTTGGTCAGTAAAGCGCAAGGCGGTGGCAAAACGCACAATTAACGCCTAGCGCTTTTTTTGAACTATGATAGCAATGGAATCTTAAATTAGAACAGTTGTTCTTCAGGTTTAGGCACTTGTTCTACATGAACAGAGTAAAGTAAGACGCAAGATTATAATACTAAAAATAGAAAATGAGCTCATCGACCTTACCACATTCTTGGTTCGGGACCAGTACAGAACAAGGCGTTCCCAGTCATAGTCCAGTAAATGTGTCTCAGGAGAACGTAAGGGAATTTGATGAGTTTCTTTGCCGGTGAAGTACGTTTTCTTCAGGTAATTCCGATACTGCCACCAAGCATTCTTGAAGATAGCAGAGGTATAAGCATAGGTTACCTCATCCTGAGTTTCCAAATAGGTCCTTCTCTATAGAGAAAAATGGGAAAATTTGCTGTATTATAACCATCATGGAGGTAGGATGTATGGGATGAAGCAAAGTAATTGCCATGAATAACATTACTTACACATAACTCCTGGACAAACACCTGGCATTTTCCTTCATCTTTAGTATAATATTTCCAAGATGGGAAGATACGCACATACGATTTAACAACATCAAATGCGATAGATGCTAAACTACGACTAGCTGGTTGTGCTTCCTCCACAGGAATAGGCGTACTAACTGGTGGAGTTGGGGTTCCCCGTGATAGTACTGGCCCTTTGGGCACTGGAGCTGCCTTACTAACTGCTCTTGTTTGCGAGCTCTGTGGTGGAGATGGTGCTGTGTCAACAGGAACTGGGTTACTATCGGCTGGGGTTGGGGTTAGATTGGGTGAAGCTGGTTCTCTGTCCATCGCAGTAGGGGTACAATCTGCGAGAGTTTGGGTTCTGTGTGGTAGGGCTGGTTCTTGTGCATGTACAACCGGGGTGCTATCTCCACCAAGAGGTAGCACTATTTTATTTGAAGACCGTGTTTTTAGTCCGCTAGATACTGGCATCACCCGCTCCAATTCAAATGGCTGATAAACAGGAAACATAGTTGAATGTACAGACATTGTATGAGAGACAGATGCAATAGATAGTGTGGAAAAAAGAGGGCATGAAATAGTTGACATGTATATTGTTTAACTAAAACGGATAGCATGACATAATTTCACATATATGATGTCTATCTAAACTGGATAGCATAGCATAACATAATTCAAAGATATGATGAATAACTAAACAGCATCGCATGACATAATTCACCTACATGTTATCTAAGTAATCAAGATTGCATCATTTAATTCACATATGTGATTTATATGCTAAACAGAGGGCATTCGATATGATGTCTGAACTAAGAACATGGTGTTGAATATTGTGTATATGATGTCTAAACTATGCAATGCAAGACACCGTATGCATGATATGAGCAGTATAACCGTGCCAAGTTAGAGCATACACCTCAGTGGGGGAATAGGACTGGTCATCTATCTCTGAATCCATCTCTGAGGAGCTATCGGGACCCAACAAGAGATCTGCTTCGACAGGTAGCACTGTCTGCTCTGAAGGCCTTATTTTCATTCCAGGTTTTTCCATCTCCCACCCAAATGGCTGATTCACAGGAAGAGTAGTTTAATGTACAAGCATTGTCGACAAATGGAAATGTAATGAAGAAAAGGATGGGCAAGATATCATTCAAATATATGATGCCTGGTTAAACAGGATGGCATTGCACATTTCACATATATTATGGCTGGCTAAAAGACATGAGACTGCATAATTCCCATATATGATATAGAAACTAAACAGGTGGCATTACAGAACATGTCTAAACTAAGCAGATGACATATATGATGTCAAAAGTAGGCACTGCAAGGCAACATATGCATGATATGACTAACATCATCATGCCAAGGTAGAGCAAACACCTTGGGGGTAAATAGGAGTGGTCAGCGGCGTCTGAATCCGCCTCAGAACAGATATCTTCCTCTGGATTACAATCTGGAGAGGGGTGGGGAGGGTTTGCCATTGAACCCACCATGGAGCGATGTCTGCATGACATTGTATTGCCGCGCAAAACTCTTCTCTTTTTCTCTACATGTTCAGCATGACTGTGTACAATATCTGACATGCATACGAAAAAATATGGTGAGATTATGTAAGGAGAGCATGCAGAAATTTAGAGTGATGGTAACAACCAGTGGATCGACGTTTTTCCGTTGAACCAAAATAGCCCTAATGGATCGACGTGAATGTATAGTAATAAGTGATGCAACAAGTGTACAACCTCTTTGCCGTAGCCGTGTCGACCTCAGCATCATTGGGTTGGTCGCTGAAGCAGTTGAGGCAGAGGTGGCTGTCGGAGGTGTGGAGGGAGATCTGAGGAATCTGTAGACGGCGTCCAGGGCACTGCTCTGTTGTGATGGATCGTTCTGTCGTTGGAGCAGCTCCGGTGAGCCGTAAGACGTCAAGGCTGAAGCAGCACAAGACAGACATCGTCAATCTCAAGTGGGATTCTAATAGCATCTCCAATAGATGATGTAAAATGGATGTAAAATTAACATCACCAAAAACCACCTGACTACAACAGATGAGGTAAAAACTGTTGACTCTGAACTTAACTGTCGAAACTGAAATTTACTGTGGAATCTGAATGCTACTGTCGAAACTGAACGCAATGGTAGCAGAGAGGCACTTGACATGTAGTTTAGGGAGGGCCTGCAGTTCATCTTCAACCTGCACCCCCCTGAGCCGCCAGCCACCACCGGCCGAACCGCCGGCCCCAGCGCCGCCTCGCCGCCCCGAAACAACTCGCCACCGCCGCCCCGGCCAGCCCTCTAGGCCCCCCGCCCCCCACCCTGAACCCTAAGATAGATAGTGGGGTACCTCTCCGGCGAGCCCCCGTCCCCGCTGCGGGTGGTTCTTCCTTAACTCCGGCGAGCCCCCCAACCCCTGAAAATCGACTGACCCAAAAGTCGATTCAGTCGACTGAAGTGTGGCTTAATCGGAGCAGAGCAGCAGCACGAGCGAGGGGGAGAGCAGCAGCAGCAGCTGGGCGAGCGAGCGATCGAGCGAGAGCCGGAGCAGCAGCAGCAGCGCGAGCGAGCGAGCGAGAGCCGGAGCAGCAGCAGCAGATCCGGCTGGTATGGACGCCGCCGCCGAAGGGGCCTCGCACTGGGGGAGAGCCGCCGTGGAGATGTCGCCCGCGGCGCCGGCTTCAAGGTAGCCGCTCCATGGGGGTGCGGGATGGAGCACCGTCGGCGCCGGGAGGTCGAGTTAAGGAGAAGGTGCGATGCGATGAGTGTACAACCTCTTTGGTGGCGCCGAGTAGGCCTCGGCTTCGTCCGAGGAGTCGGTGAGGATGCTGCGGTTCCGGTGGAGCAGGTTAAGGCGGCGCTGTGGGGATGGAGCAGCCGCGATAGACGAGGCGATCGTCGGAGCAGCTCCTTGGAGGTGGAGGACGGGGCGGCTGAACCGGCGGGACGGCGAGATGGACGACGGATCCTCATCCGGGGAGGTGGACGAGGGACGTCGAGCTGTTGCGGTGGACGACGTCGTCGGGGAAGAGGCTCCGGCTGGGCAGCGGTGACGTGGCGGACGGAGGAGGGTGGGGTTTCGCGGCTGGAGCGGAGAGGTTATGGCGGCCTGGGATTTCGAATGGCGAAAAGGGGGCGATGGGAGGGGGTGAAGCATGACTTAGGGACGCGCTTGTCCAAAATGTAGGGTGTGTTACAAAAGTACCCCCCACCGATTTGAACTAGCGGCCCTTTCGGCTCAGGGTTAGAAGGGGGATTTCGCGTGTCGGGATTTGGCAGCTGGAGGGAGTTTTCGCGCGCGTTGTAATTTCGGGATAGCAAGGCGCGGGTTGTGAAGGCGCCAGTTTTGGGAGCACGATATCTGAATTTTCGGGATATAACAAGACGCGGGTTGAATTTTAGGGACAAGCCTAACGTGTAGTAATATTGTACTTGTACGTACCAAATCAATTCGCACTTCCCTCAACCAAAAAGAAAACGAAAAAAATAAAACTATTCACACCACACAAAGAGAGAGTCTTGCCCCGTTTTACTATACAAATGCTATTCAAAGCTACTCCCTCCTTCCATCTATATAGGGCCTAATGCGTTTTTCGATGCTAACTTTGACCAAATATTAGAGCAATGATATATGACATGCAACTTACACAAAGCACACCGTTAAATTCGTCTGTGAAAGGTTCTTTCAATGATATAATTTTCACATTGTGCATGTCATGTACTATTAATCTTGTCAATAGTCAAAGGCGGTCTTAAAAATCTCATTACGCCCTATATAGATGGAAGGAGGGAGTATGAATCCATGTTATGTCCGATTAAATTTTTTCGCTTGCTGTATAATGCATGTAACCTACTCATACCAACATTTTAGTGCATTCCAAATGTCTATACTACCGCTGCAATTCGAACTAAATTTGAATTCGTTTCTCTATTTCAATAAGAATCTACAATCATGATTGTTGCCAACTTCAACCATCATAGTTTCCTTGCTATCCGCCAGATATAAATCGGACGGCCTATAATGCAGGATGGCAGGCACACCATCATCAACAACTCCGTTTTTTATAAGAGTAGAGATAAAATATATTAAATGTAGTATAACATGTTCATAACCACACCATGTGTATCACCGTTATATATATTCACACATGCGTCGGTTTGAAACACTATGATAAATTCTTCAAATATCCGAATTCGCTTTTTATAATGAAGTATATATGATCTCTATTCGTCTTTTACACCCACACAACCCTCTTATCTTTGTAGCTAGCGCTAACTTTCTCTTGTGCATGCACACGCCCGCATCCCTCTCACCCTCCCTCAGCATTCTCTAGCTCCATCGCGCAAATTCGTCTTTTCACTTTAGGTCGTTCACCCACGGTGTGTGTAGGCCCCCCAGCTCCTTCTTTACGGCACACATCGATCGATATGCCTCTCTAGCCAGGTGTGCCTAGCACAAACACAAGCTTCCCCTCTTCTCTTGTCACCGTCCATGCCTCACTCCCACCACTCTTTTCATCGTTCTCGTACTCGCACACTCCTCCCCCCTCGATATAGTATGCCTCTCGTACCACCTCCTACATGCATCCCTCTCTCTCTATCCTTCTCCTCGTGCCTCATTTGCTTCTAACACACACATGCATGTATACCGATCGATCTCCCAACATATACCTAGATCGACTTTAACTACCCCCCCCCATCGATCGACGTACCTCACAAGTTATGTCTCTCCTTTCTCTAACAAAGGGCGATTGATCTTCCTATGTAGTTACGTCTGCTTACCACAGCCACATCGTCCCCCCTCATCATTCGTGCATGCCTCCTGACCCGTCTCTCACACGCACGTGCACAGACAACAAGCAGCCATCTCCTCTCTTATTGATATTGCGGGCGTGCCCTCCGTTTGTCTAGCAAGCCTATCCCACCATTTGTTAGAAGCAACTCCACTACCACCCCCTCCAACACTCTAGCTCTGTCTCTCTCCCAACCTTATTCCTCTCCTGCACATATGCATGGATGCCGATCGATCTCCCTTAATACATGAGGCAGATCGATCTCCTTAATACATGAGGTAGGCCTCTCTCCTCCTCCACACATATACCAGCCATTGTACCTCTATAGTTAATTGGGCCTCCCTCTTCCCCCACCACACACCGATAGTCGAGCGCTGCAGGTAGGTATCCATGCCACAGAGACAAACTGCACATGTCCCATCTCACGTTCCAGTAGGCCAGCCACTCTATATCTTTGACGTGGGCACACACAAATTCGATGGCACTCTTTATCGATCGCGCGCGCACACACACACACATCATCCCTCTCTTCGATTCTATGGACACCTCAAGCCGATGATACCTCCACTCTCTTCTCGTGGATCGCCCCCTCTATATATATGTTATATCCAGGACTCTATTTCACACACATTGCATATGTTACATTTTTTGATTGACCCCCCCCCCAAAAACTCTCAAGAACCCACACACTATATCTCTCTAGGTTTGTATCTCTCTCACACAACCCCACGTAGGTGGTGTACGTATACAAGAAGAGAATAGGTGCACCGTGCACGTACTCACGCTTCGTGCCCAGCCACACCCGCGCGGGTACACGGTGGAGCTCATTTCTTTACGAAATGGCAGCCCACGTGCTAATTTGAACGCCTGTAGCGGTTGTTTACCTAGGGAGGTCGTGTACCACGCGTGCACGAAACAAAGTTCGACTTGACGCGTTGCCGCGTTATTTTTAAATAAAGTTATAGCGCTCAATGGCACGTACACAGAATATAAAACGATTTTTATGGAGAAAAAGGTAGTCCGCTCACTATATACAATGGAGCCTGCCTGCCTGGTTTGTCGCTCTTCAGAGTATCTCACACAAGGCTGCGGTGGCCTCTCTCTCTCTCACCGTTGGTCACTGATCCGGCCGCATCCCGTCCGCCGGGGGAAAGGGAGTGCGGTGGCCTCTCTCTCTCTCACCGTTGGTCACTGATCCGGCCGCATCCCGTCCGCCGGGGGAAAGGGAGTGCGGTGGCCTCTCTCTCTCTCACCGTTGGTCACTGATCCGGCCGCATCCCGTCCGCCGGGGGAAAGGGAGGAAGTGCATCGTTTCTCCGTTTGACGGCGCCGAGGCAGCACGTCCCGATCTGCGGTACACGCCGTTCTCTCTGACCAAGCTCCGGCGCGGCAGGGCCTACGCCACCTGCTCGCAGATTCCGCCCGCCGCCGCTCACCTAGTTACATCCCGACGACCTCCAGGTATCCCCTCCGGCCTTGCTCCACTGCCCGTCTTCCCACGTCGCTGCATGTGGATCTTCCATAGTTCTTTGCCCAAAACGTAGCTCGTCCGGCGTACTTTCCATATTGCATTCTCGTCCTCACACCGTTTTAGACAAACACAACCGTGTTGTTATCTTCCCTTAGGACAAGGAATATGCTTCTTTTTTGTCGTCGCATGTGTCATCAACTGTTATTGGCCAGTAATTGTTTCCTTTCTACTCGTTGCTATTGCGACCTTTTGGTGAACTGCACAAATCACTTTTTTCTTAAGAGTGTTTTGTGCAGTTGTACTAAAATGTCACACGGGCAACGTCTCTACATTTCAGTGCGACTGCACAAAGGGAGATTGGTTTTGCTCTATCCTCCTCATCCAACTCCGAGCCTAATCTTCTCCAACTAGTTAGTCTTAAGAGAGACTGCAAAGGTGACCGGCTTCTATTTGTGTGTTTATTGTTTCATCAGCAGTCCTCTATTATCGTAATCACACTTAATATCTTTGGAACAGGGACGCTCAGCTCTATTTTAGTGGAACTGCACAAAATGATCGGAATGTTGCATGCTCCAGACAGCTACTTTTTTCCCAACATGCCTTGTTGATTTAGACAGAGCTGGGGGGACGTTGCTGCCAATGAAAGCATGGATCAATTTTAATTTAACACCTTCTCACAACTCTGTCTTCAGTTGTGATGTAATTATTAGCTCTGATCTGCTAATAATTGACATGCATTAGCAAGGAAGTTAGTTTTTTATTGTTTCCGAAAGAGCATCGATGGCAAGACACGCGAAACAAAAGCTGAAAGCTCACACCATTGTACAATTTCATGTCGCTGGAAAATTATTTGTATAGTACGTCAATTATGTAAACAAATGATGGAAGCTTGATAGCATTGCCAGAAGCCTCTTCATCATCCGGGTCCATGTGCCATGCACAAAATTATACTCCTTCGTTCCTAAATATTTGTCTTTTTACAAATTTCAAACGGGCATATTTTAGAGTGTAGATTCACTCATTTTGCTTCGTATGTGTACTCCCTCCGTTCCTAAATATTCTATTCGTCTTTCTAGAGATTTCAACAAGTGACTACATACGGAGCAAAATGAGTGAATCTACACTCTAAAATATGTCTATATACATCCGTATGTGCCAGTCCATTTGAAATCTCTAAAAAGACAAATATTTGAGTAGTCACTCGTTGAAATCTCTAGAAAGACAAATACTCCGGAGTATATTTAAGAACCGAGGGGGTAGTGCACAACCGCATGGGAGACTCAGCCCGGTCGTTGCGCCGCATTAATAGTGAGTAATGAGCAGTCAAATCATAAGCCCCACCTTTCCCACTGTAAGTTGCTCTGAAGAAGCAACCATCAATACGCTCTTCTTTGAATCCGCTCATACTACTCCATCCGTCACTGTTTATACAGCGCGCTTCAGAAAAAAGAAAAAAAATCTGTGGGACCAAGGCGACTAGCGATCGGCCTGAAAAATAGCATTGGTAGTTATAGCACGGCGTCTATTACTAGAGGGAATAATGCGTACACACATGCATGCAGTGCTTCCACCCCGGGTACACACATGCATGCACTTACTCCACTCCGTAGTAGTACAGTACATGGAGAGAAAATTGTGGACTTGATTGCGGTTACCACGCCCTAATTAATTGAGCATTAAACCAAACGCGTCTAAAGTCTCTCTGGTGGTGGAAATGCATTGAGAGAAATGCATCATAATGAAGCGCGCCCTGTAAACTGTGACGGAGGGAGGAGTAGTATGAAGGTGCAAAACCAAGTACGCGTATGGCCAGTCGGTCAACGCACCTCCTCTTGGCATATCACTGACATGTGGGACAGGAGTGTGAGCAAACCGATCTCAATTGACGGCAAAGAGCCAACCCGCCGTTCCTTGAGAGAGACGAGGAGCGAGAACACACAGACGGGCTCGCACGGAGGCCAAGATATATTCGAGCATGGTTGGTTGATCGATATCATTCATTACATGTTGGGCTGCCGTTTTCCGCCCTTCTCCGGAATAAACGTGTACTTTATCAGAGATAAAAAATAAGAGTACAGACGCTCCACCATGCGGTTCTAGTAGTAGTACTACTCGTACTACTGCGCTTGGCTCTTCGCCTCTTCGTGAAGTCGAACAATGATGGTACTCCGCATGTTGGGTACTACAGTGTATGCCTCTGACAATCTGACACCGAATGGACTGATGCATGTCCACCGAGGGTAGGTTGCATTAGTCAAAAGGCGTAAGCGAGCTTCACCTTGTCCTGCAAGCTTCTCCTCGTTCTGCGAGTTGACGGGACACACCAAAAAGTAGTGCTAGTCCATACTCCCTCCTTTCCGGTTAATATGGCTTAATCTTTTTTGCGGGTAAATGAGAGAGCTTTATTCATATATAAGC